>NW_016107344.1:11533474-11535927 GCF_001604975.1 Cebus imitator
CAGAAACTAGGATTGTGACCCCTGCTTTTTTCTGCCTTCCATCTGCTTGGTAAATTTTCCTCAATTCCTTTATTTTGAGCCTGTGTGTGTCTTTGCACGTGGGATGGGTCGCTCAAAGACAGCATGCTGGCAGCTTGGATTTTATGCCAGCTTGCCATTCTGTGTCTTTTAACTGGGGGATTTAAGCCATTTATATTTAAAGTTAGTATTGTTATATATGGCATATACCCAAAGGAATATAAATCATTCTATTATAAAGATATATGCACACATATGTTCATTGCAGCACTATTCACAATAGCAAAGACACATTCCACGTCTTTGCTATTGTGAATAGTGGAACCCAAATGTTGCATCTCTACAAAAAATACAAAAATTACCTGGGCACGGTGCCTCATGCCTGTGGTTCCAGCTACTCAGGAGACTGAGGTGGGAGGATTGCTTGGGCCAAATGCCCACCAATGATAGACTGGATAAAGAAAATGTGATAGATATGCACCACAGAATACTATGTAGCCATCAAAGGAACGAGATCATGTCCATTGCAGGGACATGGATGGAGCTGGAAGCCATTATACTCAGCAAACTAATGCAGAAACAGAAAACTAAATACCATGTGTTCTCACTTATAAGTGGGAGCTGAACAATGAGAACACATGAACACATGGGAGGGAATAATACACACCGAGGCCTGTTGGGGAGAGAGGGAGGAGACGGAGCATCAGGAACAATAGCTAATAGATGTGGGGCTTAATACCTGGATGATGGGTTGATCCAAGTAGCAAACTGCCATGGCACATGTTTACCTACGTAGCAAACATGCACATCCTGCACATATACCTGAAACTTAAAAGTTGAAGAAGAGTCACAGAAAGGAGTTTGTGGTGCCAGAGAAAAATAGCTAGAGCAGTGCAGTATCGGCCAGGTTCTGAGGTGTTCCACCAAACTCGATAATCAGATCAAAATGTGGAACAGTGGATTTGAAAGCTATGGAAACTCCTTGTATTGGGGATCCAGCAGCTATATGCCGTTCCCGGGGACCTTTGGATTGCTGACATCTCAGGTATCAAGCCCAGCACATTGTACCCTGTACTATAGCTCAGCTGTTTCAGCCACTCTGACTGATGAAGTGTTTAAAATTGGGAATGTTGAGATTTCACAGGTCACTGTAGACGGGATCATCAGACATGCAGAGAAGGCTCCGACCAATATTGTTTACAAAATAGATGACATGACAGCTGCACCCATGGATGTTCACCAGGGGGTTGACACAGATGACGCCAGCAATGAAAACACTGTCATTCCTCCAGAAAAATGTCACTGTGGCAGGCTATTTGAGATCTTTTTAGGACAAAAAGAGCCTGGTACCCTTTTAAATTATGCCCCTGGAGGATATGAATGAGTTCTCCACACATATTCTGGAAGTGATTGATGTACACATGATTGATGTACACGATAACAAGCTAACAGGCAGCCTTCAGCAGGGAGAACATCTATCAGCAATCCAGGAATGAGAGAAGCAGGGAACTTTCATGGGAATAGCTTCATGCCAGCAAAAGGCCTCACTGTGGCCCCAAATCAGGTGTTGAATTTGATTAAGGGTTGCCGAAGACCTGAAGAATTGAACTTTCAGGATCTCAAGAACCAGCTCGAACACATGTCTGTATCCTCAATCAAGCAAGCTGTGGATTTTCTCAGCAATGAGGGGCGCATCTCTTCTACTGTGAATGATTATCATTTTAAATCCACAGATGCAGAATAACTGAATCTAATTGGGTACCTGAGATGTTTTACAGCTGGACCTCTTTTCAGACTCTATTGTCGTCAGCTGTGCATATGGTTGGCCAGGTGGCTTCTAAGAAGTGGGCCTCATCTATAAAAGGTGTCCACTGTCATCCATTTGAAACTTACTGCTCTTCTGTTTTATTTTGTTTTGATTGAAGCTCAGGGGAAGATCGGCAATTGACAGGGATGAAATCCAGGCTAGAATTTCTTGAAGAAGTTACAAATAAGCTTGTTACAACATGAAATTAGATGGAATTGGAAGGACGCTACCAGGTGAGTACTTAAATAATGCTCAGGTACTTAAATAATGAGAGTACTTAAATGATGCTTAAATAATTTTTCTTCTTAAAATGTTTCCTGCTGAGAGAAGATTAGCAGGACTAGGGCCTGTGGGCCAAGCGCTAGCAGAGAAACCCACTGTCCTCGGCCTATTTTAGTTTCCCACCTTGGTTATGTTGCGTTACTTTTAGAATTGCACTTCCCTTCACCTGCCTGTCAAGACTGCTGCTTGTCATGACGATGTGTTTCTGTGAACATGAGGTTTCAGGGTGGTGCCTCCAGAAGCAGAGGAAAGCAAGAAGTTTTACTGCATTTTGTACAAAATAAGTACATTCATATGTTTAATAAAACAGTTCTATTGTAAACAAAAAAAAAAGAACAAACAAAAA
>NW_016107344.1:11536063-11554533 GCF_001604975.1 Cebus imitator
TCAAGGGGAGAATTTGATCAATGTTGCTCAGCTCTAACTCTGGACTTATGGCTGACAAACTGGGCCCGGGGCTGGGGCCCACTGGGCACGGCCTGGGGGGAATCGGGAGTTAATAAAAGATGTGAAGCAGGCACAGATGTGGAAGCAAATAGAATATATTAATTAAAATCCCAAATAAAAACTTTTTTTCTTGTAAATAAAATGCAAATATTTCGCCAGTCTTTGGCTAAAGCACTTTCTCTCTAAACTTTTAATGCATCTTTCAGCCCAAGAATACTTTCATTTAAATTTTATTGCTCTTTCTCTATCTTCCATTTTCATTTTTATTTTCTTTTTTATTTTAAGAAAACTAAGAGAAATTTATGGAGAATGACATCCAAGGGCCGATCCAATATTGACATTTTAACATGTTGATGTTCTAATCAAGTTAATTTTTAATAACAATAAATATTATGGATAAATAAAAAATCCATTTTGTTATTTGTTCCTATCCCATTTTCTTTCTAAGAGATAAAAAGCATCATAAATTTTCTATGTATCTTTCTAGGCCTCTAAAAAATTTTTTTAAACATGCAAAGCATGTTTACATTATTTCGTGTATTTTTTAAGTTAAAAAATGCTATCATATATGTGTGTGACTTATTTAATTTGTCATTAAATTTATATAAAGGCTATAATAAATGTATGTATCATTTGGCAGCTTATTTTTTATTGATGTTAAGATTTAGCAATGTTGATATACAGAGATCTA
The DNA here is from genome assembly GCF_001604975.1 of Cebus imitator. Lineage (NCBI taxonomy): Eukaryota > Metazoa > Chordata > Mammalia > Primates > Cebidae > Cebus > Cebus imitator. The sequence goes on from NW_016107344.1 coordinate 11,536,815, forward strand.
GTTTATTCCTTGTACCCACATCACATTTCATTTTTCATCTTCCTAATGATGGGCATTCAGATGTTTCCATTTTTTCTATTACAAATGATATCATATGATGTATATTTTTATAGACTTCCTTGCACATGACATGCATTCATTAAGTTACTATAGTAGACATTGTACACTATCCTTATTCTGTCTGTCTTTCCTGTTGTACTCTGAAGGCTGCCTTCTGTGAACACTTGCTGGCTGCAGGCAGCCTAAGAATACTTTCCTGGTTGGACACATGCTCAGAGCAAGCTGGAAGTGCACAGGAATTAATGCTCCCAGAAATAGCCCATAACTAGAGAGAGAATTGAGGATAAATACCCCAGATTTTTCACCACTTGACTAGAGTAACCCTGAAAGTTTGTTCTATACTGTCTTCTACAATTCCTCCATCAAACTGAGCTCCAGTTGTCCCCAGTGGTAAACTGTTGGTAATCCACCCTTGTGTTGGCTCCCTTTTCTGTCTCACTTCTAGCTTCTTACTGGTATTTCCTAGGACTACCTCTCACACACACACAACCTATTTACACTGAAATCTTGGTCTCTAGGTCTGCTTCTGAAAGCATCCAAATCTAGGAATCCATATACATAAAAGCGGAATGGTTTGGTAGTGGAGTATGAATATTTGGGATAAATGTAAAAAATCAAATTGTATATATGTATGTCAATTACGCATGAATTGGAAATCAATTGTCAATTTCCAAGTGATTCTATTAACTAATTAGGATTCTTATTAGCACTGTATACTTTATATTTTGAATGCTTAATATCAGATTTCTTTTTAATTTTCTAGCAAGTGGGAAATAATGTCCTGTTATTTCTTGTTCTCATTATTGCTGATCTCTTCTTTCCATATGGAATGCATATTAGGCATATATAGTGACTAAAGCTATCATCAGTATTTCTTATCTTAAATTTATCATATTTCTTTCTTCATCTTTACCCTGACAGACATGGAATTTTCTAATTCACTGATCTGATTTTCTCACATAGTCAGTATACTGTGAGCTAGGCTTATTGCTTTTCCTTTTTAAATATTGTATATATTTTCTGAATATTTCCCTGAAAATAAAATACAAAGTATCTTATATTCTTGGGTTTTTTGTTTGTTTGTTTGTTTGTTTTTGTTTTTGTTTTACTGTGACATATAGCATGCTTGCTTCGGTGGTGGGAAGGAAGCTTGCAAGTTTATCCACAAAATTACTGCACCTTTTGATGTATTGTATGGAATTCCTTTCACTTATAAAAGAACTCTATGCATGTGCACACACAGATTTAAGAGAAGTTCTTTTTTATATTAGGGAAGAAGAGAAAATAAGAATATTGATATTTTATCTAATGTTAAAGATGTTTGGAGGTGTAAGATATGGTTTTTAGTCTTATCAAAGATGAGGTACAAATGCTGGTGAAGACTGTTGTATGACACATATTTCCCATACAGAAAGTGGCTTTTTTTCCATGTTGGTTATTGTCATTTCTTGCATAAAGCAAAAATCCTCTAAACAGCAAAAATGCTTTCATCAGCTTGTGGATAGGACCCTTTCTGGATTCCAATTCTTGATATGGACTTTGTCCAATGCACTTTTGTGCTAAAATTTTCCATTTTTATTTTGCAATAGGAAGTTATTTTTCAATGGGAAGTTGGGGAGAAGGGCAATAAGCACATGGGCTCAGAAAGCTACTTTGCAATAAGTGTCTATAAATTTTTAAAGCAAAAATAAAACAATGATGAACACATTTAAAATTCTTTGAGAAAAGGTACTGAATAGGTTTATTTTGATATTCTCTAATAGTCTCCTTTGCTAGAACAAAAAAATGATTAGCTCTGAATTCAACCATAATCTAATTCAATTATACCTAAAATTCTAATAATTTGCTGTAAAGCTTTAAAAATTATGCTTTTTGACATTGCCAGTATTAGTCTCTTTAAAAATCCATTTTGCCTTCCTTTTGACATTGTTTCATTTCAGACCAATTACAAATAATGCAGCCTCAACAAGTTTTTAAAAGCTCAAACATTCTATGAAGTGATGCAGAACAGAAATTAAAATTCATGTACTAATTTTCCTTTTTATTCTCATAACTATGTACTCCTACCCAGTATGCTACTGAGACTTTACTATGAATAATTTTGAAATGTTTTCCTCTATTTAATGACTCTTTGTTATGCCAGGGAAATAATATCGAAAGTCAAATGTGCATTGTAGGTTGTAACTTTTCTATATAATGGCCAGTGTCATATTTAATCTCCATGGTAAATTGTGATACTCCTCCATTTGGTCCTTGGGGAGTAGTTAGGATTTAGATAATGGTCAAAAAATAACAACTTGACCATTGTGTGAAAAATAGCTCACCTAGTGACGAAAAAAAATAGTCAATTTATCTGGTACCCCACAGAAAACTCTCTGGAGCCCTGTCTTTGGATGTTGGCATTTAGCCGTCTTTGGATTTGATATTTAGCTGATTCCTTTTATTCATGCTGCTGGTAGTATAAGATGGTGTAGGGAAGAAAATATCAAGTTCTCCACTTGACCCATCATCTTTATGAGACTAACTGGTGATTTCTAATGAAACGATATAGGCTAAAAATATCACTTTAATTTTTACTATCAGGATTTCTCTTGACTACTATTCTGTCCCTACCAAGAAGACCAAAAAATGTTGGAGTCATGAGAGCTAATTTTATTAAAGAAATGGGCAAATTTCCTCTTCTTTGTCTGCTATTGATATCAGTTCGTTTCATGGCAAATACCTCTCCACCTTCTTCAGTCAGGTTGGTGCAAAGGTAATGGCATAACAGTAATGGCAAAAACCACAATCACATTTGCTCCAACCTGATAGTAAGCATTTACCATTATTCCTGTACTGAAATCATACTGTGTGGTTGAGAGACTAACCTCACTCTTTCAGCTGCCCAGCAGTAGGAATGTGACCTTGACTTCATTAATCACAGTGCCCAAATGCCCTAGGCCTTAAGGAATGGTTAAGAAATAGAAATATCATGAAAATGAGGCAAATGAGAGCTCTCTCTACCTGGAATATTTTTTTCAGTGTTATCAAGGAAGACTCTTTCCTTGTGCTGAGGTTAAAATGCTGTTGTGATGGAAGTCTCAGGCTGCCAGAAACCATCATGCCTATCACACAGGAAAAAGCTTATCTGAAAGATGGAGCTTCACCACTTTAATTACTTTTTCAACCTCCTGGATCAAACCAAGCCTGAAGCTAGTAATGTTGAATATGTTGTTTGTTTGGGGCCAAAATTGGGTGTGCTTTACATTTAAGTTTCAAATACCTAGCTCTCTTACTTAAACTGGAAGAATCATAAGATACACACTCTCACCTTGGCTTTAGGGCAAAAAAATTTAAAAATAAAAAAATAAAATGCAGGGGGAATCCACAGTAAAGCACACTGTTTCTCTAATTGATGACATTCAATTTTCCCCAGAGCAGACAAAATAACCTTTGAAAATGTAATTTCATGCCTATTATATCTTCTCTTAAAACTTTCAAATTCTTATTGCCATTAAAATTAGGTCCGGTCTTCTTTCACACTTGCCTACCACTGCTACCAGTCTCATGCTGTTCTCTGCCTTCTCTCTGCTTGGCCTTTTCTCTCAAGAGTCATTCTTACTTCGGGGCCTAGTGGATTGCTTCCAACTATATGTACAGTTCTCCTCATCTTGAATATTTCAGCTCAATTTTCACTTCACAATTAAGTTTATCCTGTTGACCCCATCTAAAATAACCAATGTTGACTATGTTTAAAAATAATGGATTATAAACTTGCAATTTTCTAAGACAGTAGATCTTAAGTATTCTCATCTCCCTCTCTCTCACACAAACAATAACTATGTAAAGTGATGAATATGTTAACTAGATTGATAATGGTAATCATTTCACAATGTATGCATATATCAAAATATCACAGTATACACTTTAAATAATACAATTTAAATTTCAATTATACCTTGGTAAAGCTGGAAAAAAACATAGCCAATGCAATTACTTTCTAATTTCACACTATGTTTCTATATATTACTTTTATGTGGAGAACACCTTCAATTATCTTTGTTTTTAATTTTTGTCATTTACTTAAATTTATTCACCCCTCTAAGAATGTGAATAAAATAGCCAATGCAATTACTTTCTAATTTCATACTATATTTCTATATATTACTTTTATGCAGAGAAGGCCTAAAATTGTCTTTGTTTTTAATTTTTGTCATTTATTTAAATTTACTTACAGCCAAAGAATGTGAATTTCATCAGAGCAGAGAGCCTTTTGATTTTGTTCATTGCCACATCCTTAGAAGTTATAACAGTGACTAGCATAAAGACACACCAAATGCAAAATTGTTGAATTAATAAATGTTTAAATAACATTTCCCTTGTTTTATTTTTGCCACAGTATTCTGTAATTCTAGCTCTCTTCTGTAAGTCATCCTCTCCTTTCTATCCATCTCCTTTTACAATCCCTCCCTCTTATTCTCTTTACTTCTCTTTTCTTCTCAATTGCTCTTTGTCTGTCTGTCTCTCTGTCTCTCTCTCTCCCCCCCAGTCTCTCTCTCTCTCCCTCTCTCTCTCTCTCTCCTATATTGCAGTTTCACTACTATATGCCTAGTCATAAATTCTTTTTAGTTATCCAGCTTGAGCTAAATTCTCATCAATCTTGAAACATTTGCAGCTATTAATTCTTTAAATAAGGGTTCTTCCCAATTCTTTGCAGTTCCTCTTTTGGGATGCCAATCAGATGTTTTTAAGAGCTTCTTATTCTATCCTTCGTGTCTCTTTGCTACTTTTCTGTAGTTCTTACATGTACATATGTACTATGATATACATCTAGTTTGCAGCTAGCTATCTCTAGTTAGCATCAGACTTCTTTCTTCAATGGTACTTTATCTGCTGCTTAACTTATCTTTAAAGACATTTTTGTCTCAATGATTTTCACATTTTGAAGTTCATTTTGTTTGTCAAAGTCTATTTTTCTGATGCTTTTTTTGCTTTCCCTCTAATTTTATTAATTTTATTAAACACTCCATAGCCAGATATTTTATATTTTATCTGTAAACAAATCTAATATCTGCAGTCCTTAAGAATTTATTTTGCTTCTTTTTCTTACCTGATTGCCCTGACCAGAACTTCCAATACTATTTGAAGAGCAGTGGTGAGAGAGGGCATCCTTGTCTTGTGCCAATTTTCAAAGGGAATGCTTCCAGTTTTTGCCCATTCAGTATGATATTGGCTGTGGGATTGTCATAAATAGCTCTTATTATTTTTAGATACGTTCCATTAATGCCTAGTTTACTGAGAGTTTTTAGCATAAAGGGCTGTTGAATATTGTTGAAGGCCTTCTCTGCATCTGCTGAGATAATTATGTGTTTTTTGTCTTTGGTTCTTTTTATGTAGTGGATTACATCTATACATTTGCGTATGTTGAACCAGCCTTGCATCCCAGGAGTGAAGCTGACTTGATCATGATGGATTAGTTTTTTGATGTGCTGTTGGATTTGGCTTGGTATTTTGTTGAGGATTTTCACATCAATGTTCATCATGTATATTGGCCTGAAAATTTCTTTTTTAGTTGTGTCTCTGCCAGGTTTTGGTATCAGGATGATGTTGGTCTCATAAAAATAAGTTAGGGAGGATTCCCTCTTTTTGTATTGTTTGGAATAGTTTCAGAAGGAATGGTACCAGCTCCTCTTTGTACCTCTATTAGAATTCAGCTGTGAACCCATCTGGTCCTGGATTTTTTTTGGTTGGTAGGCTATTAATTGCTGTCTCAATTTCAGACTTGTTATCGGTCTATTCAAGGATTTGACTTCTTCCTGGTTTAGTCTTTGCAGGGTGTAAGTGTCCAGGAATTTATCCATTTCTTCTAGATTTACTGGTTTATTTGCATAGAGGTGTTTGTAGTAATCTCTGATGGTAGTTTGTATCTCTGTAGGATCAGTAATGATATCCCCTTTATCATTTTTTATTGCATCTATTTGATTCTTCTCTCCTTTTTTTTTTTTTTTTTTTTTTTTGGCTAGTGGTCTATCTATTTTGTTGATATTTTCAAAAATCCAGCTTCTGGATTTATTAATTTTTTGAAGTGTTTTTTGTATGTCTATCTCCTTCAGTTCTGCTCTGTTCTTAGATATTTCTTGTCTTCTGTTAGCTTTTGAATTTGTTTGATCTTGCTCCTCTAGTTCTATTAATCATGATGTTAGGGTGTCAATTTTAGATCTTTCCTCACTTTCCTTGTAGGCACTGCTATAAATTGTCATAAATTGTCTAGACACTGCTTTAAATGTGTCCCAGAGATTCTAGTACATTGTGTCTTTGTTATCATTGGTTTCAAAGAACATCTCTATTTCTGCCTTCATTTTGTTATTTATCCAGTAGTCATTCAGGAGCGGGTTGTTTAGTTTCCATGTAGTTGTGTGGTTTTGAGTGAGTTTCCTAGTTCTGAGTTCTAATTTGATTGCACTGTGGTCTGAGAGACTGGATGTTATGATTTCCATTCCTTTGCATTTGTAGAGGAGTGTTTTACTTCCAATTATGTGATCAACTTTTGAATAAGTGCAATGTGGTGCTGAGAGGAATGTATGTTCTGTGGATTTGGGGTGGAGAGTTCTGTAGTTGTCTATTAGGTCCACTTGGTGCAGAGCTGAGTTTAAGTCCTGGATATCCTTGTTAATTTTCTGTCTCAATCTGTCTAATATTGATAGTGAGGTGTTAAAATCTCCCACTATTATTGTGTGGGACTCTAAGTCTCTTTGCAGGTCATTAAGAACTCACTTTATTTATCTGGGTGCTCCTGTTTTGGGTGCATATATATTTAGGATAGTTAGCTCTTCTTGTTGCATTGATCCCTTTATCATTATGTAATGCCCCTCTTTGTCTCTTTTGATCTTGGTTGGTTTAAAGTCTGTTTTGTCAGAGACTAGGATTGCAACCCCTGCTTTTTTGTTTGTTTTTGTTTTTGCTCTCCATTTGTTTGGTAAATCTGCCTCCATCCCTTTGTTTTGAGCCCATGTGTGTCTTTGCACATGAGATGGGTTTCCTGAATACAGCACACAGATTGGTCTTGACTCTTTATCCAATTTGCCAGTCTGTGTCTTTTGATTGGAATATTTAGCTCATTTACATTTAAGGCTAATATTATTATGGATGAATTTGATTCTGCCATTTTGATGCTAGCTGGTTGTTTGCCCATTAGTTGATGCAGTTTCTTCATAGTATTGATAGTCTTTAACATTTTTTTATGTTTTTGCAGTGGCTGGTACTGGTTGTTCCTTTCCATGTTTAGTGCTTCCTTCAGCAGCTCTTGTAAAGCAGGCCTGGTGGTGATAAAATCTCTCAGTAGTTGCTTGTCCATAAAGGATTTTATTTCTTATTTGCTTATGAAGCTTAGTTTGGCTGGCTATGAAATTCTGGGTTGAAAATTCTTTCCTTTAAGGATGTTGAATAATGGCCCCCACTGTCTTCTGGCTTGTGGGGTTTCTGCAGAGAGATCCACTGTGAGTCTGATAAGCTTTCCTTTGTTGGTAACCAGACCTTTCTTTCTGGCTGTCCTTAGCATTTTTTTCTTCATTTCAACCCTGGTGAATCTGATGATTATGTGTCTTGGGATTGCTCTTCTTGAGGAATATCTTTGTGGTGGCATCTGTATATCCTGCCTTGCTAGATTGGGGAAGTTCTCCTGGATAATATCCTGAAGAGTGTTTTCCAATTTGGTTTCATTCTCCCGATCACTTTCAGGTACACTGATCAAATGTAGATTTGGTCTTTTCACATAAATCCCATATTTCTTGGAGGACTTGTTCATTTATTTTCACTCTTTTTTTCTCTTATCTTGCCTTCTTGCTTTATTTCATTGAGTTGATCTTCAATCTCTGATATCCTTTCTTTCACTTGATTGATTCAGCTATTGAAACTTGTGTATGCTTCACAAAGTTCTCATGCTGTGTTTTTCAGCTCCATCAAGTTGGTCATGTTCTTATCTATGCTGGTTATTCTAGTCAGCATTTCATCTAACCTTTTTTCAAGGTTCTTATCTTCCTTGCATTGGGTTAGAACATGCTTCTTTAGCAAGAGAAGTTTGTTATTATCTACCTTCTGAAGCCTGCTTCTGTCAATTCATCAAACTCATTCTCCATCCAGTTTTGTTCCCTTGCTGGTAAGGAGTTGTGATCCCTCAGAGGAGAAGAAGCGTTATGGGTTTTGGAGATTTCAGCCTTTTCGTGCTGGTTTCTTCCCATCTTTGTGGATTTATCTACCTTTTGTCTTTGAAGTTGGCGACTTTTGGTTGGGGACTCTGAGTATACATACTTTCTGTTGATGTTGAAACTATTATTTCTTTCTATTTGTTAGCTTTTCTTCTAACAGTAAGACAAACAAACAGCCAATATCATACTGAATGGGCAAACACTGGCATTCCCTTTGAAAGCTGGCACTAGACAAGGATGCCCTCTCTCACTACTCCTATTCAATACAGTACTGGAAGTTCTAGCCAGAGCAATCAGGCAAGAAAAAGAAAGGGGATTCAAATAGGAAAGGAGGAAGTCAAATTGTCTCTATTTGCAGATGACATGATTGTATATTTAGAAAACCCCATTGTCTCAGCCCAAAATCTTCTGAAACTGATAAGCAACTTCAGCAGAGTCTCATGATACAAAATCAATGTGCAAAAATCACAAGCATACACCAATAACAGACTTAAAGAGAGCCAAATCAAGAATGAACTGCCATTCATAATTGCTACAAAGAGAATAAAATACCTAGGAATTCAACTAACAAAGAACGTAAAGGACGTCTTCAAGGAAAACTACAAACCACTGCTCAATGAAATAAGAGAGGACACAAACAGATGGAGAAACATTCCATGCTCATGATTTGGAAGAATCAATATTGTGAAAATGGCCATACTGCCCAAAGTAGTTTACAGATTCAATACTATCCCCATCAAGCTACCAATGACCTTCTTCACAGGACTGGAAAAAACAACCTTAAACTTCGTATGGAACCAAAAGAGAGCCCGCATAGCCAAGTCAATTCTAAGCAAAAGGAACAAAGCTGGAGGCATCACACGACCAGACTTCAAACTGTACTACAAGGCTACAGTAATCAAAACAGCATGATACTTGTACCAAAACAGAGATACAGACCAATGGAACAGAACAGAGACCTCAGAGGCAACAACACACATCTACAACCATCTGATCTTTGACAAACCTCAGAAAAACAAGCAATGGGTAAAGGATTCCCTGTTTAATAAATGGTGTTGGGAAAACTGGCTAGCCATGTGCAGAAAGCAGAATCTGGACCCCTTCCTGATACCTTACATTAAAATTAACTCCAGATGGATTAAATATTTAAACATAAGACCTAACACCATAAAAACCCTAGAAGAAAATCTAGGCAAAACCATTCAGGACGTAGGTGTAGGCAAGGACTTCATGACCAAAACACCACAAGCATTGGCAACAAAAGCCAAAATAGACAAATGGGAACTAAACAAATTCCACAGCTTCTGCACAGCAAAAGAAGCAATCATTAGAGTAAATCGGCAACCAACAGAATGGGAAAAAATTTTTGCAATCTACCCATCTGACAAAGGGCTAATATCCAGAATCTACAAAGAACTAAAACAGATTTACAAGAAAAAAAACAAACAAGCCCATTCAAAAGTGGGTGAAGGATATGAACAGATACTTTACAAAAGAAGACATCAATGAAGCCAACAAACATATGAAAAAATGCTCATCATCACTGGTCATTAGAGAAATGCAAATCAAAACCACATTGAGATACCATCTCATGCCAGTTAGAATGGCGATCATTAAAATATCTGGAGGCAACAGATGCTGGAGAGGATGTGGAGAAATAGGAACACTTTTACACAGTTGGTGGGAGTGTAAATTAGTTCAACCATTGTGGAAGACAGTGGGGCGATTCCTCAAAGACCTAGAAATAGAAATTCCATTTGTCCCAGCATTTCCATTACTGGGTATATATCCAAAGGATTATAAATCATTCTACTATAAGGACACATGCACACAAATGTTCATTGTGGCACTGTTTACAAGAGCAAAGACTTGGAACCAACCCAAATGCCCATCGATGACAGACCAGACAGGGAAAATTTGGCACATATATACCATGGAATACTATGCAGCCATAAAAATCGATGAGTTTGTGTCCTTTGTAGGGACATGGATGAACCTGGAAACCATCATTCTCAGCAAACTGACACAAGAACAGAAAGTCAAACATCGCATGTTCTCACTCATAGGTGAGTGTTGAACAATGAGAACACATGGACACAGGGAGGGGAGCATCACACACTGAGATCTGTTGGGGGGAAATAGGGGAGGGATAGGGGGGTGGGGAGGTGGGGAGAGATAGCATGGGGAGAAATGCTAGATATAGGTGATGGGGAGGAAGGCAGCAAATCACACTGCCGTGTGTGTACCTATGCAACAATCTTGCATGTTCTTCACATGCACCCCAAAACCTAAAATGCAATTTAAAAAATGACAAATCCAATATTATTAAGATTTGAGAGGAAAAGGCCAATCTGGAGATAAATGAGAGAAAAATAAAAATGCACACATCTTGTTTCCAGTAACATTTTTGATGTGTATCTTATGTATAAGTAAAATGATCCCAGATGCAAATAAAGAGCAGTACCAGCTCAACTGGCTTCAGAGAAGGAAAAGTTAGTGTCTTATCGAATAAATTCCAGAGGGCAACATCTTCCAAGCTGGTTATTCAGTGATCCAAAGGAGCTGTTTTTCTCCTCCTCCTAGCAGTCTTCATCACATTTGGTCAGCTTCCCTTGGGGTTGCAAGGTAGCTACAGCAGTTTCTAAATATAACATACAACCACAAAAGTATTACACTGAAAAACACAGAAGTATTAAATTGCACTTTTAAGAACAAGAAAGCATTTTTCAAAATCCCCCAGGAGATTCCCTCTCATATCATTTATCAGAACTGAGTCACATGTCAACCATTAAACAAATCCTTAGGAAGGGAAATGAAATTTGAGTGCTTGTTAGGGAATCATATGGCTGTGGTGGATAGTGAATTATTGGGAAAAAAAATCAAAACTCTGGCAGAAAAAAGAAAGGAAATGTGGAATAGATACTGGCATTCCTTCTGCTGCATCCTTCTAGGCTTCCTCCACACCAAGCAAAACTTTGCTCTGTATCCTTCTTTGTAGTCTTCTTAATTTTTTTCCCTTTCTGTCATGGGCAGTTCTTCACGTGAATATAATGGCTGCATATAATTGTATTGCATGAAAGTTCCAAAATGTATTAAAGTGATGTTTATTTACTGAATTCTATTGATAGGTATTTAGATTGCTCCCTGCAGTGGCAACTGTAATACACACAGAATGAATGTTGAATAGATAGATAAATGATAGTTAGATTACACAGGTAATGATAGATAAGTAGATGTAATTTTAATAATATTGGAATTTACCTTCCAGAATATCTGTACCTGGGAATGAAGTATATAAAATAAGTGCACACTTATTTTTTTTTTCAGTGAGAACGACCTATGCCCCATACATTTTGCTATGTGCTGTTGTCGTTTTTTCTAATTAGCAAAAAGCCTGTAATTACACTTTTGATTTCCTCTTTGACACACGATATTTAGAAGACATTTTAATTGCTGTGTTATCACTTTCCAATGTTAGTTAAACATTTATTTTTTCAATTTATTTTTAGTTTTATTACAAGAAGTATAGAGGCAGAAAAAATGGCCCATAAAATTTGTGCTTTGAAGATTTTATTGACATTTCCTTTGTGGCCCAACATATGTTAGTTTTGAAATTATCAGATGACACACACAAAAAAATGAGCATTTTTCCTAGTGCATATATATTTAATTAAATATATCAGGTTAACCTTAATTTGTATGGAAACTAGGTCTTTTATATTTTTTGAGACTTTATTAGAAAAATTAGAGCAGAAAAATGCTTTCCATTATATATTTTGATATATGTATTTTTAACACATAAAAATCCCCAACAGTTATAGCTTCATTGCCATTGACACCCTGTAGTAAATAAATTGATTGACTTTGTCTTGCTTAATGCTTCTTGCTTTGGATTCCACATAATCTTTTATTGTGGCGGTTTAGAAAAGGTCCCATGGATAAATTCATGGTTGCTCTAACCAGTAGAGTTTGACAGAAATTATGCTATGGGACTTTTGAGCTAGGGCCAGCCCATGCAGCTTCTGCCTGATTTCTTCAAATGTCTGCTCTTGGAATCTCCCTCTCCTAACCTAACCATCCTACTGCCAGAAACCCAAGCCATATGGACAGACTGTATACAGGTACACCAGTGGACAACCTTTCAATCATGGCAGCCCAGGTTCTGCATGTATAAATGAAGGAGGCTCCACGCGATATCCAGCCCCAAGCATGTGAATGACTTCCAAATTGTTACAGACTGAATATTTGTACCCCCCTTCAACATTTATATGTTAAAATCCTAACTCCCAAAGTGATAGTATTAGGAGCTGGAGCCCTTGGAAAATAATTAGGTCATGAGAGTATAGCCCTTATAAATGGAATTAGTGCCCTTATAAGAAGGGGCAAAAAGATAGCAAACTCTTTCCACCGTGTAAGGATACAGGAGAAGTTCGCAATGTGCAGCTTGGAAGAGGGCTTTTCCATGCTGGCAGCTCCTTGTCAGCTTCCAGTTTCCAGAACAGTAAGGAGTAAATTCCATTGTTAATAAACTGTTCGATTTACGTATTTTTTATAGCATTCCAAGTGGACTAAAAAACTGATCATCCCAGCTACTGTTCCTCCGACATTATGGGACATATATGAGTCAAACCTGCTATGGTTTGCAATTCCTGAACACAGAATCTGCAAATGGTTTGTTGTTTATGCCACTATGCTTGGGTGTTTTGTTATGCATCATATGTAAGTATACACACTGATCTTGGAAACCTTGCTTTATTATTCCTTTCCTGTGCTTTATAAAACTTCTTTGCCCTTTTAAAATTAATGTTTTGTAATCTTAGCCAAATCTCTTGAGAATATAATATAACTGCCTATTTTAAATTGTTTATAAATTAAATTAAATGATAAATTATAATTCATAATTATTTCTAGTTCGATGTCAGATTTTGCCCTTGATAATGTATCTTAATGTAACTACATTATTGTTCAACTGATTTACATAATTTTAGAAGTTGTACTCTTTCTTATGTCTGCTTAATATTGCCTTGTCCAACACGACTTGAAATATATTCTGTTCACTCTTGCTTTATTCGGAATGTTAAAAATACCAGGAAGATAATATTTGTCAACTTCATTTTCAGGTTGTTTTCATTCTCCAGTTCCCCTCAAAACCCAGTTTCAGTTTCCTAGACCCTAAGCAGGAGCTTCTCTCTTTGTCTTTGCATTGACAGAGTGGTGCAGAGAGGGTCATGGAGACACAGGTGGCCCAGCCAGTGCAGATGTCCTGAGAGAGCTCACTTTTATCTAGTCTCAGAGAGGCTATAATAGCCATGACTAAAAAAACTTTTTTAAATCCAGGAATTGGTAAACATCATGGAAATTATCTGTTACCCGAAGGTTACAAGGACTTTATTTAAAACTACCTTGGACCATATTTGTAGTGATATTTATACCCTTCTTTCTCAATTTACTTTATGGTTTGGAGTATATTAGGTTCACTTCTCTTTTATTTGTCAATGAAAATAATTTATATGTTCTGGCAATGTTATTCATTTCATCAAGATATTAAAATATATTTATTATAGAATTTTGTATAACATCCTCTTGTAAATTATAATCACTTTCTCATTCTCAATATTGTTTAAATTAAAGGCCTCTTTATTTCATTAGTTTATTTAAAGAACAAAATGTTTTATAAATTCTACTGTTTGTGCTGTTTTTAAATTAATTTGTTTCTCCTCTTATATTTAATAACTCACCTCTTTTATTTCCTTCGGATTACTTTAATATGTTTTATAATTTTTGTTGTTGTTGTCTGTTCCAAAAATGAAACTGTTTTTGGACATGACTCTTTTTCTATGTAAATTTTTTTTTGTTTCAGATTATTTTAAATATTTTAGCTTAAGCTTCCTCTTTATTTCTTTTCAATCTTGCTAGGCTTATGTGAATGTCTGTGAAAAATATTCTGAGCTAGTTTTGATGCCTCTACCTTCTTTTTAGAGAAGGAAGCCCCAGGCTAAATTCAGGAGTTTTGATCTCACTGGCGACATTTGGGGTTCCTGGATGAGCTGCTGGAGTTGTGTGTGGTTTTGTACTATAAATAAAAAATCTCCTGGCATGGAACTGCTTGTCCAATGGGCACAGAACTTGGGCAACAGAGTTCTGCTTATTTGAAGTTATTTGCCACTCACCTCCTGTATGATGATCTCATGACATCTCCTGGGTATGGGAATCTTCTAATGAGACTTCTTCGTAGTGGCAGCAATCTAAAAGAGCTTCACACAGCCTGAGGCAGCTGTCTTGCTTGAATCTGATATTTTCACACCAACTTGAGACTCTCAAATAATCCTTGCACATTTAGCTCCACTATGCTCTAGAGATGCAAGCAAAGATCCAGAAGCATTACTTAATGCAATATTAAACACAGAAGCCCTCTCTTAGGAGGGTTTTTAGTGCAGCTGTTTAATAGAAAATATTGGCCTTAAACAATAGTTTAAGATGAGATTGGAAGATAAGACTGCATTTTAAATTAAGTACCAGGCAGTGTTTGGAAAAGAAGAACAGGTCCACAGCATAACCAGCCTCCCAAACTTAACTGTTGCAGCATCAATTTCTAAAACTGTAGACAATCTGAGGACAGAATCTTCATAACAGAAGGGTCTGAGGACAACTTCAAGGAGTCTATGGAGCAGGAACCGATGAATATATGAGACCACATGGGTGGAGCCAGCATCACCATAAGCATAGATGGGAACATCCTAGCAGAAGTGCAATAAACAGTGAACAGTGTTACACAAGGTTAATTAAGAATTCTGGAATTCGGGAGGAAGCTTGTCAGAGACTTGATGGAGAACACATGTCATTAATCCAGGTCAAACAGGGTTAAGATTAGGACAACCTTAGGGTCATCAGGTGAAATTAATGCCATAGATCAAGCTCAAGGGCAATGTTCTACTTGCCTCAGGCACTGCACCCTTAGCAGAACTGTTCTTTCTCTGCTGCTATTCAATAGCCACTAACCATTTATGACTACTTAGATTTAAATTAATTTAAATTAAAGATAATTTAAAATTTAGCTCCTCGGTCTCAGTAGTCACATTTTTTTTTCTTTTTTTTTTTTAAGTTCAGGCGTACATATAAAGGCTTTTTACATAGGTAAGCTTGTGTCATGAGGGTTTGTTGTGCAGATTATTTCATCACCCAGATATTAAGCCTAGTACCCATTAGGCATTTTTTAAAGGATACAATATTCATAATAGGCATATGTGGCTAATGGCTACCATTCTGTGTATGGCACAGAATGAAGATTTCCAGCATTGTGGAAAGTTCTGTTGTCTTGCATCTCATCTTACAGAGAGATGCAGGATCATTCACAAGGGGTGATATGGGGACTGCCATTCATGTTTATTTTTATCTCATTTTAAATTTTTATTTGACTATATTTTATAATGCATGTAATAGATCAGTACCCTAATATATGTAATTTCTCAAAGTTGATGTTTTATATTTAACTTTATTGCTTTACTATTCCTCCTTAGCATTTACCACAATATAATATGCATGATCCTCATTTTTTTTCTTATTAAATCCTTGATGATTTCCACAAAATGTAAGCTCCATAAAGGCAAGAGTTTGGCATTTTATTATTATCATTTACTGAAAATATCATAGCATATAGGTATTTAATAAATAATTGGTTTTTCAGAGCTATCCATTTGGGTTAATTACACAGCACTGTACAAAGATATTATATATAGGGGAGATTTGCATATTTGTTTCAGAAAGCAGATAACAAAAAATAGACTTTTCTATCAAAAATCATTACATGGGGGAAAGTTCCTGATCCAAAAGAAAAGTGAAGAAACACCTCTTTCTAATTTGCACAAAAGATCAGTAGGGGCCAGCATACTGAAAGTACACATAAAATATGGGTTTTTTTGAATTGGTACATGATATGCAAATTTCGAGTCTCTGTTCCAGAGGATGGAAAGCTAATGGGGCAATGGCATAAAAGAACTTTACTCAGAAGAGCAAAGTGGTGGTGTGGGTGGAAGGAGAGCCTGTGGAGCAGGATTTTGTGTCCTGGGCTAGTAATCAAGGCTGTAAATTGGGAGAGGAAATGGGGTACCATCAGCACATCTCAGGTGATAAAATCAGGTTTGTTCAGAAAGAGTCAGACATTGTAATAGCGTATTAGCTTGCCGTTCAGCCAGCAGGTAACACATTCTCAATAATACCTGTTGACTCAAATTCATCATTCCGATGTACATTTGATTGTCATTGTTATCAGCTGTTCTAAAACACTGGAAGATGGCCCCAAGACTAATCACTTATCAGTAGACAGCAGTGTACTCTATTGATTTTGGTGTAATTTTGAACTTAATCAGTACAACCCAGGAGTGGCAAAATGAAATATGGAGTCAAAAATAAGTGGGCTATCATCTGGATTCTACCTCAATTTAGACATGAAGACATAGCTTTATATTAACCGACATCTGTCAGTTCCCATATTTATGAAATGGTATGAATTATACCAAATTATATATCTCTCATGGGGCTATAGAGGGTTAATTTGACCATTAGTTTAAATTCTCTAGAACAGTCTATGGCATCTGGTTAAGGCTCAGTAAATGATGAGTGTTTTCTTCCCCCTTTCTCATTCTTAAAGTTCCAATTTGAACCTTAAAATCCTTCATGTAAGTCTTTGACTTTCTTCAAAAAGATGTTAGGTATAAAAAGCCTGCTAGTTGACATGCACTTTGTTTTACTGTGTAAGAGGCCCATGCTGGGTGCTTTACACGTTCTTTAAGCAAGAAACTCAGCATCATATCCCAAGCATTTAATTTCTCACTTCCCAATCCTGCATCCCCCCACCCGCATCATTAGGCTAAAGTCCCCTCCCTCATGATGGAGTCAGCAATATTGAGAACAGGAGCCTGCCAAAGGGAGTTTAAACTTCTCTACTTACATGGGAGAGTTTTCATTGTCTTATCCACATTCATTTCTTAATATTATCCCCAGCTTTAACCTAATCTCCGAAAGGATTATTAAATAAATGTAATGAGGTGTATAGTGGCAAGGTGAGGGGAAAAGATGGGTAAAGAATACATTTCCAGGGACAATGAACTGCTCTCAGAGTGACACCAAAGGTCAACTCAAAAAGCCTACACAGAGGAAGTTCACATTTCGAAATACGCACTTCACTGGTTTGGTAATTTTACTATGATCCGTCTCTGAATTTCCTGTTTCTCTGACACGTTGACATCACCTAAATGTACAATGTTATACCAAGAATGATCATTTCTCCCTATTTATAGAAGGGGTAAAAAAGCTAAAAAAAAATTTCAAACATCACAAAGCATATTGGCAGAGCTTCTGGGATGCCAGTGGCCTGGGACTCCAAGAACAAAATCGCCCCATCCTTACTATACTGTGATGCAAACAGAATGCCAAATAAAGGAAAAGCACATTACTTTTACACGCCATTCTCTTATAAG
>NW_016107344.1:11555340-11628533 GCF_001604975.1 Cebus imitator
AAGAACAAAAAAGAACATTTTGATATTTGTATCTTTGAATAGATTTGTTTGTGTTTTGAAATCGCTCTGAGTGAGCTTCCTTGTCCCAGTAGAAACAATTCTTACACGTGAGAGTTTAAAAACAAACAAAAACACTATTAAACAGAACTTCTAACTTGATCACTTACTATTGCCCCAAATTTGCTGCTGCATAATTCTTAAGTGAAGCTTAATATTAAATCTTGGTGCAAAGGTGGAGAGGTAGTACCATTTAAGGGCATTTTTAAAAAGAAGGATTGAGACTCTGTAGGCCACACTCAACAAAAAGAAAAAGAAAAACAGGAGTTTTATCCTTTTTGGAAAGAAGTTGAAATTAGAAAAGAGTTTCCAATCTGCAAATGGCTATTTGTTAGAAATTCATTGAGCATTTATTGATTGATTTCTGTGTTTATTAGGACAAGCCTAGAGTTATTAGGTTCGTTTTTTGAGGGCCTTCACATACAAATATGTATTAACCTGTCTGAATTCCAAACCAGGAAGGTCCTGCTAAGATGATTCCAAGCCAGAAACTGGGGCGTGAAGGACCAGTGGTCCTTCAAGGGCAGGGTGTCCTCTCAGTGGCTAAAAGCAGAAAGATAGAAGGGGAGGCATCCCAAACAAGTCAATTGAGAAGTGGAAAGGGCAGAAACAGATAAATTCAAGAGACAATTTCAAAAGTCAGAATGTAAGCAAATTTGGAACAGAACATAAGCCAGTTAGGAGTGAATTCAAGCTGGTGTAGGGTTACTGTAGCTGATTCCTTTAAATACTCAAGAGCTGCACTTTCTGAGTGGGAGTGGTGTGGAGGATATAGGATTGGTGCATAAATTATCTTCCAAGATGTCTATTGTGAAAAGGTGAATAAGAGAAAATAAGATCAGACAAGGCAAGTACATATTTTAGGTGGTTTGTGAATATAAAATTTGATGAAAGAATACTTCATCCTCTCTTTCAAAAGTAGTGATCTTACATTGAACCACAGTCATTACCCCAATATTTCCTTTTATCCCACAAGTGTGTGCGTGTGCATGCACACAGACACAGACACACCCACCCACCCAGATACTCACCTATTAACTCACTTCCCTCATGCCAAAATGAATAGCAGTATTGCTACCAAATTCTACTGGAATCAAGTAGGAAACTCATTTCTTAAGGGGAAAACAACTAGAAATATTTATAATTTTAAACCACATCATGGCTATAAACATCTTCACATAACAATAATATAATGTTTGTCTGATACTATTGGTCAGTTACATCTCCTTTGACTTTTCTTCATCTTTGATATCCCAACCTTATCTTTCACCTGGATGAGTTTAACAGTTTCCTAACAAGTCTTCATGAATGTAATATTCTTATAATTTTAAAATTGATTATCAGGCAGAAAGAGATTGAAAAACTTATTAAAATCGTTTTGATTGTTCTAGTCTCCATCCAAACCCTCTCCTCATGCACTTAACTCTCCACATCGCACATTGCTTGTTTCATGTCATTTTTAGGTCTCTGTTTAAATGACATTGCTATAAGAAACTTTCTCTTCTCACACTAAATTATACTCAAACACCGTTATTTTCTATCACAGCATTATGCTTATTTTCTTTCTGACTCTTAATAAAGTTCATAAAAATGGATTAATGTCTGCACCTAGTTGTCCATCTTCTAGACTTTATGCTTCTCGAGTGAAGGGGCCTGTCACTCTATTATCCACTGTTTCACCAGTTCACACAAAGCCTCACAGGTGGAAGACGTTCAGTGAATATATGTAGAATGACTGCATAAATTAATATTTTAATTTTTTGTTTTACAAAAATTATGTCAAAGAATGATCAATGGATACTAAAACCAGTGGGTAAAAGCTTTTATAAACTGGATATCCATAAAGCCTGTAAGACACAGAATAACAATTACAACAGAGAAAATGTACACTTACAGAGAGTTCCACAGGTCACCAATGTAGCCAAGTACTATAACTTACTATGACTGATTATAGGACAATCTGACATTATGTATCTCCTATTGCTGCAAAAAGAAACATATGACATCATCTATGTAACATTTGCCAGAACTACTTTACCCAAATCTGATCACAAGGAAACAATCAGATATATGCAGAATATGCAACATTCTACAATGCTCTGAAAAGCTCGAGAAATTGAATGTCCTGAAAAATAAAAATGTAGAAGGAGGACCATTCTAGGTTAAATAGGATTTAAGAATAACAAATAAGTACAGTACATAATCTTTTATTGGATCTTCTCTTTAAAATAATCTTAAGACAATTGGGGAAATTCAAGCATAAAGTGTATATTAGATATTAATAAAATAAAGTTATTTTTCTTAGGAGTGATAATGATATTTGGCTTAGGTAAGTAATGATCTTATGCTCAGGAGATACATGCTGCATTATTTAAGACTAAAATGCTATGTTGTCTACTACATGGTGTTCAGCAAAAAGCAACTCTGTGCATGTGATATATATAATTACATGTGTGTAAGAGAAAGAGAACATGGCATCATGTAAATGACTGAGACATCTAGGTGGGAGTCCATCTAGGTGTTCATTAAACTCTTCCTTCGACTTTTCTATAGGGCTTAACCATCTATTAATTCATGAACTATGCAACAACCTGCGAGGGAAAGAGGTTTACATAAACCTCATTATTTAACTTTTGTATGAAGTTTATTTAACTTTTGTATAAAGTTTCTCCCAACTTTATACAAAACAGGGGTCTCCAACGCCCCAGCCATGGATCAGTGCTGAGTGGCACAGCAGAAGGTGAGCTGCAGGCCTGGGAGATTTACTGCCCGAGCTCCACCTCCTGTCAGATCTGCCATGGCTTTAGAGTCTCCTACAGCGCATACCCTATTGTGAACTGTGCATGAGAGGGACCTAGGTTGTGCACTCCCTATGAGAATCTAACTAATGCTTGATGATCTGAAGTGAAGCAGTTTCATCCCGAAACCAGATGAGAGAATGCCCCCATCACACCTTCCCCTTCCCCCGTCCCTGTCCGTGAAAACTTGTCTTCCAAGAAACCTCTCTCTGCTGCCAAAAAGGTTGGTGACCACTGATAGAAGACAACATGGATGAGACAACTCTAGAAAGAGCGGTTTTCATATGTAGTTCGTATGACAGCAATCTTGTTATGTTATAACTATATGAAAACAAGGTGATTCATTTTGAAATAATTAGGAAAATTTGAACAGCATTATCTAGGTTTTCGTTGCTATAGATTTAGTAACCAATATGGTGTGGCATGAGGCTGACTGTTATTTTAAAGGGGCATGACATATAGTCTAATAAAGATAGAAAGTAGCAAGTTTATTTTTTAAAGCATGTTAATTTTAATTGTTGCAACCAGCTTGGCTTATCAGTGCTGTTAAAATAAGGCTTACTGGGCACATTTTCCAGGTACTAGTGAGTAAGTCATCCCAGACTCTGGATCTGCCATCTTGTGGACACCTCAATAACTTTACAGTATCAAAATGGACCACATTTGTCAAGCCATGCTGGGCTCTAAGACAGATATGGCAGCTAACATTCTTCCCCCAGAAATAGATTGTCCTGCTCAACTCTTTATCTCAGGCTGTGAGGTTTTACAATCCCCCCTGATATTTTAAGATGAAAGCTAAAAGCATGAATTTAAACAATATAAAAGCTAATCATAATAATACCTATTAAAGTGTTCAGTGTAATTTATGCATTGTCTTAATACAATTTTTAAATGTCTTTCTACATTCCGTGTATATATACTAATTATGCTTACATTTAGAGGCCTATTTACTGTCAGAATAAAAAACGAAATACAATTGTCACAATGTATATGTAACTCCACTAAGAGATAATAATAGATATTTAATTTAAAAGACAACATTGCTCAGGAATGTGAATTTTAAACTTTACTTTTCTGCTTTTATCATTCTTTTTTGTTTTGAAAACAAAGAAAATTGATTTAAGCTGAGATCAACTTGTTTGGACATATTTAATTGAAATATGTTCCCCTTCCCTCCCTCTCCCCTCTCCACCCCTGGAACAGCTCCCACAAGGAAATCATGCAGCTCTGAACTCTGCACAGCACCATTTTGAACTCTGGAGTACAAGAAAGAAAACTACATTGCAATTTCCCCAATTTGGAATGAAAATTGTGTAACATTAGCAAATAAATTATTCCCTCTAGATACCTATTTTGGCATTTATAAACCTAGCATATATGTGAGACATTCTTAGTCCAATCAATCATTCCATAAATATTTACTGAGCACCTACAAGATTCCAGATATTGTGGAAAGCAGTGGGGTTACATTGGTAAACGAGTCAGATTTCATCTATATCTATAGCTTAACAAAGGACACAGTCAAAAAATCAAAGTGCAGACATCAACTTTGAAGTCAGGGAGAAAATCTCAGAGCTGTAGATTTTAATTTTTTTTCTAAAAATGTTTGGAAAGAACTTGAACTTTATTAATATTTAACGTGTGTTAACAGTACTACATGCATAATTGTTGAAAAATATGTGATGTTTTGAGGCACATGCTCAAAGAGTTTCACTTATATACAATAAAAATTGGAGTCTGCTGGTCAACCATATTTGAACTATACTATCCACTTGCAATAACATAGCTATATATTAAATGACAAAAGGAAACAAATCAGGCAATAACTGCACCTATATATAATTGTACTTGCAAATGTTTTATAGATATACATTTGATTACACCTGTATATGATGCTGGACTTTCAGTCCAGCAGACTTAGAGTTTAGCTCCGAAGTTTAATGTAATACAGAAGAAAAACTTTTAAAAGCCATAAAAATAGATAACATTATACCCAAAATTAATAGCTAAGAAATTTCTTAAACTCTTCATTTGCTTAAATAAGCACCTCTTATTAATGTGTTATTTGGAATTATTAAAGCAATAAAAAATATACTCTCACGTGTTCAAGGACTCAAAAAGCATAGCCATTATGCCCACAACTTAAAAATAAAAGAAATTCTCAAATACATATTCTAACCAACAAAGAAAGATTGAAATAATGAGATAAATCACAGGAAAAACAAAAGTGATTTTAAAATGAACTCAATCCACTTCAGTGGGGTTCTTCAATTGTCTTCAATACCTCTAAAAAAATGTGGTTATTTATGAAGGTGAAAAAAAAATGGATCTAAGCACTCTTCTTTAAAGACACATAGGGGCCTGGCACAGTGCCTCATGCCTATAATCCCAACACTTTGGGAGGCTGAAGCAAGAAGATTACTTGAGCCCAGGAGTTCTAGAACAGCCTGAACAACAGAGTAAGACCCCATCTCTACAAAAGAAATACAAAAATTAGGTAGGCATGGTGGTGCAAGGCTGCAGTGCTGACTACTTTGGAGGCTGAGGTGGGAGGCTTGCTTGAGCCCAGGAGGTTGAGGCTGCAGAGAGCCATAATTACATCACTGTGCACCAGCCTGGGCCACAGAGTGAGACTCTGTCTCAAAAATATAAATAAATACAATAAAGATACATAGGACAAAGGACATAGGACAAAATGTAATGTTTTTACAGAAATAAAACCCAGATTATATTAACTAGAAATTAAGGGAAGGGAGAAAATGTCTCCTGTATTTCAAGTTTCAATAGGAAGAATTCAAAGACACTCTTGATGTGAATAATTAAAGAAATATAGTATCCTCTTGAAATATTAAGAACATATATCTTCTTGGGGATCGGGGGAAGGGACTTGGACAATGGGCATAGAGTTTCAGATTTGCAAGATAAAACATTCTTGAGATCTGTCACACACAAATGTATTGTACTGTACATGTTAAAATGGCTAAGATGGTAAATTTTATGTTTTGACCACGATATTTTTAAACATCTTCCAAAATTAAGAAGATAAAACAAAAGAAAATATGTTTCTTATAATGAAATACAGCAAGAAAAATGCATAAGAAATAAAATTAGAAATAAAAATCAATTCACAGTGGCTCACACCTGTAATCCCAGCACTTCAGGATGCTTAGGCAGTTATATCACCTGAGGTCAAGAGTTCGAGACCAGCCTGGCCAACATGGTGAAACTCTTCCCTACTAAAAATATGAAAATTAGCCAGGCAGGGTGGCACATACCTGCAGTCCCACCTGCTCTGGAGACTGAGGCAGGAGAATCTCCTGAACCAAGGAGGCAGAGGTAGCAGTCTTGGCTCACTGCGCCATTGCACTCCAGCCTGGGTGACAATGCAAGACTCCATCTCAAAAAATAAAATAAAATAAAGTAAAAATTAATGTAAGATTTTTTTAAAGAACTTTTACAATAAATAGACAATTTTTAGATGTGTAATTCCAGGTAACTTGTTTCACCTCCCTAACATTCATCTTTCTGTTTAGAGAAATCGAGAAAAGCACAGCTTATACCGTTGCTGTTGTGCTAATTGTAATAAATTAATGCATAAATTATGTCCCCTAGTACATGCAAAGTACATGATTTTTATTTCTAATTTTATTTCTTATGCATTTTTCTTACTTTCTTACAAAAAAAATGAATGTTGAATAGAAAATAAGATTCTGAAAACTGGGGAACATATGCTCTTTACAAAACCATTAAAAATTCTAGAAGGTTAAAGAATTCAAGAATGGGTATAAATACATCAAACAAAATGCAAATTTTAAAAAGAAGAAACAAAGGAAACGATTTTTAAATTTGGCAGAGTAAAATTAAGTGAAATAGCTGTAAATGACAAAAGAGATAATATTTTATAGTTCCATGGTAAAAGTCAATTAGAAAATAGGATAGCAAGGAAGCCATCAGCCAAATAACATTATATTTAAATCCCTAAATTCACAACTATCAAAATATTAAGGAAGGATTTTAAATTATAATGATAAATTATAAAAATTCTGATATAATTAACTTACATTTATATGTTATTGATAGATCAAGTAATAAAAAAAGAAGTGTATAAATTTGTCTAAATGAGAATATATAAGGTTAGTTTCTGATAACATTGTTTTAAACACTGTGCATCAGAATAAACTGATCAATATCTTCACCACTCAAAACATCATTTCTTTACTTCAATCCTTACAAAAGAAAATATTTCAAATGGATCAAAAACTTAAAGCACAGAACTACAGTATTCTAGAACAAAAAAATGGTTGAATAAATTTACAAAGTGCAAAAGGGTGAGTCTTTTTAAGCAGGATACAAAACCCCAAGTCATAAAGAAAGTCATTGATAATATTGAGCACAGGAAACTTGAATATAAAAATTGAGAAAAGAAAATGGCAAACTGTGTCTGTGTTTGGGAGGTGGCAATGATATTTTTTAAATGTGAGATAAATAAATGAGAAAAGGGCTTACCAAGAAAATACCAAATAGAAGGCTATTGTAGCTCTATCAATAATAGTCTAAGCAGATTTTAAGACAAATAGAATTGGTCAAGTAAAATGGGATATTTCACAATGACAAAAAAGTCAATTCAATGAGAATATACACAACCTTAAATTTACATGCAACTTATAACAAAGTTATCAAAGTATATTAAACAATATTGGACAGAACTAAAAGGATAAATAGAAATATTTACATTTGTAGTTGGAGGTTTCAAATATTCTCTTTCAATAGCAGATAGGTTGTCTAAAAAAGAGCTAATTTTCTAAACAAAAATTACAAGACATTCTTCTGAATTAGTTAACATTTCATCAAAATTAAAGTTCCAACTTAGGTATCACACTGGGCAAACACAGTATTTGCATGAAGCCTATCTAGAAAGAAAATTTTTTTTATTATTCTTTAAGTTCTGGAGTACATGTGCAGAACGTGCAGGTTTGTTACTTAGGCATACAGGTGCCATGGTGGTTTGCTGCATCCATCCCCCCATCATTTACATTAGGTATTTCTCCTAATGTTAGCCCTCCCCAATCTTTAGAACTGCATTGTCTCATCATAAAGGGAAAAGTAAAGTAAGTGAAGCTTTCAGCTTAAAACATAGGAAAGAAAAAATAAAAAAGGTGTAAATGACATCTAGGCTTCTAACTGCCCTTCTATAAAAACCAAACCTCCGTGCTGTGGTCATAGGACTCTTCATTATTAACCTGTTTGTAAGGCTCCAGCATTGTCTCAGCCACTCTCCCACACACCCCAAATGCTCCAGTCTTACTATAGTTTCTTTTTTCTTGTTTTTTAAAAATGAATTTGTATTCCCATGCTTAATGTCTCAGTTTGAGTGTCACATCTTGAGAAAGTACTTACTGAACACCTTATCTGAGACTACCCCTTTCATTATTTTCATTCTCGAATGCCTATTTATTTTCTTTACAAAAATGTTTATTCATTGTTTTCTAGTCTGATATGGTTTGGCTGTGTCCCCACCCAAATATCATCTTGAATTGTAGTTCCCAGAAACGCCTAATGCTATGGGAGAGACCCAGTGGGAGGTAATTGAATATGAGGACAGTTGCCCCCATGCTGCTGTTCTCATGATAGTGAGTGAGTTCTCATGAGACCTGATGTTTTTATAAGGGGCTTTTCCCTCTTTTGTTCAGCACTTCTCCTTGCTGCCATCATGTGAATAAGAACGTGTTTGCTTTGCCTTCTGCCATGACTGTAAGTTACCTGACGCCCCCTGAACCATGCTGAACTGTGAGTCAATTAAACCTCTTTCCTTTCTAAATTGCCCAGTCTCAAGTATGTCTTTCTTAGAAGCATGAGAACAAACTAATACATAGTCCTTTTAAAATCTGAGTCCGTCATAAGAATGGAAGCCTGTCTCCATTAGAACACAGACTCTGTCTTTCTAACCATTCTATCCCTAGCATAGCACTTTGACCAACACAGGAAAAATCTATGCATGTTTGTTGAATGATTGACCTAGTAATCTCAGACAAACGTCATAAAAATAAACCACAAGTATTAGGAAAGAGAATAACATATATACAGATGTAAAATTTTTAAATTACAAATTTGTGAAGTTCCCATAATATGACAACACATTTGAAAACCTAGATAACATGAAAGTCTTATATGAATATACACAATCATGGTTTGTGCAAACATTATTTTGTATACTCCCCTTGTAAAGCCTGTACAGTAGGCAGTCTGAACCCTGTTTTTTACATTAAATAACAGTGCTTAAAGTTCAGCATTGTTTATAACAATAAAAAATTGGAAACAACTTACAGGTCTAATAAAAGTGTTTGGAAAATTAAATGATGGTCAGTCCATAAAAGGAAAGGAATTAAAGCCATGAAAAATGATGATGCACAAGCACATTTACTTGGAAACAATAAAAGGTATTCAATCAAATGAAAATAATATCTTGCAAAACAGCATGTAAGAGCATCCCACTGTTTGTAAGCCATACACAAAGATATATATTTTCTAAGTAAACACAAGAAGGAAAAAGTCTTAAGGGACATACCAAATGGTATTAACTCTTGAAAGCAGAATTATGGTGATTTTGCCAGCATCTTTATACATTTCTTTACGTCTAGCATTATGCTGCTTGTAGTATTTGTAACCAGACTAAAATGTTTTCCCTTAAAAATTAATGTACAAATGAGTAATATATTTGCTCTGTGCCTCTAAGACCTTACAATTATATTCCACTCAAAACGGTAACATAAAAGAGAAACATTTATTTGATAACTCTCCCTTTGAAATCAATCCAAAGAATTTCTCCACAAGCAAAGTTTCAATCTCCACAAGCAAAGTTTGGAAGGGATGATTCCTCCTAATGTGGGAATCTAATAAATTAGAAGACTTAGGGGGAAAACATGGATAAATACGGCTCCACTGACTGTGGTAAGTCACTACCCCTTAAGTTTCCATAGTTCTGAGCTTCTTTCTGCCTCCCTGTTTATGCTGAGCAAAGTAAAGATACCATAACATTTTCTAAATGGTTCTAGAAAATGTTAATTGTTTCATAAACATGAAGAATTGCATAGCAAGTAGGCAGGCACTTGCCCCAGTGGACAACAGATTAGAACCAAAAATATTAGCAAAATTTAAATCTAATTACATTTACATTATACTTTCAGTTTTCCAGTTTCCATTATTTTCTATAGAAGACGCAGCAATTCCAAACAGAAAATTACCGTCATATTATATTTCAAAAAAACAAATTAAAATCTGAAAATTGCCTTGGAAAGCTAATCGTGTTATTTTTAATGACCACATCAATGAGTCCATGGAACTGGACCAGAATAGCATCATATTTTCCCAACAGTGCATCATCCCCAACGTATTGTTGCATGTATTATCTTATCTCACAATGGCCCATCGATCAAACCTTATAAGTAAGTACCTTATTACAGTTGAGAAACAGACAGTACTCAGGCCTTCCTGTTTCATGCAGGGCTGAAACTAACATCCAAGTCTTCAGATTTTACTGAAATGGTCTTTCCACTAGATTGGACCATCCTGTCTCTGAGGTAATTGAAAAGTCTTTTTACTAAGTACTGCTAAGCAATTAAAATAAATTGAATACATAAGCAAAGTCTTCCTCCAGAAGATCTAGATACAAACAATCCAATTTACATACTTAAGACCTAATACACAGATTTCTAAGCAACCTACAAACAGATATATGGTCCCCTATATACTACATTTCTTATAATTGGTATTGAACACAAAGGAAGCGGAAGGGCAAGCAAGCTTGACTAATTGAGTCAAGTCTCCAAACTAGAGAAGGGCTATATTATAGGAAAGATAAGGTCCCAGTGTTCTGGTTAGTACTGTTAGCAATTCCACTAATAATATTCTAACTCAATGCATCCCCTGCAACGTGCACTTGAAACCCTGTAAATGAATGTCATTCATTAGCTACAACTACCTATCTGAGTCACATTCTATTGTTTATTGCTCCCACTGTTATCTCAAAGCCTGCAGCTGATGAAGCTAACTATTTAATTAGGGGCCTGCCCAGCCAGGCTGGAGATGAAATAGAAACCATGGTCACCAGGGGGTAATGAATACGAGGAGGAGGGAAGTATTTGCTTTCGATTGCTGAGTATTCATCAGATAAGGTTTTGTGATTTTTTTTTTTCTGATCTTCTCTTTCACCAAAGTCAAATTTAAATCTAGGAGAAAGTTATGGTGATGGGGAAAGTGAGGACAGCAAAACATACTGAAAGAACACTAAGACACTATGATACAGCAGAAAAAAGGTAGCTGAAACTCAGAACTGCCTCCAAGCCTGCTCCAGCCCAGAGAGCCCTGAGTCATTGCAAGGCCTGTAATGAGGAAGTTGTCCTGGTTCTTCAAGAGTGAATATCAGAATCATCTGAGGTAATTTTCATAACCCTAAATGCTCACCATGGGCCCATGAAATGAGGGAAATTCAGGTATATTGGACTTTAAACAATTCCATGGATGATTATGATGTACATCTCTGGTTCAAAGTTATTGGACTGGATGAATTAACACCCCTTGCAGTCCTCAAAACCCATGACTTTATATGGACTTTCTTACCTCTGCACTTCCAAAAGAGCTTCCTTATAGTAGAAGAATGATGGAAAATTCCTTGGTGTTACGTATGCCAGTATCTAGAAATTGTCTTTATACTGACAATGGGTATGCAATTCTCCAAATATTATTGCTAACTTGTACCAGGTTACCTAGTGGCAATAGAAAAGGAAAGACACTGATGTCCTGCTTATAAATTAACAGTGAAAAAGCTAGATAACAAAATGCTCAGAAAATGGAACAAAAAATACATGAAAGATAACTGTAAAAATTAGCTTTCTGCCATCACTTCACACTCTCTTTGCTTACCATAAAACTTTTGTAAGCAAACACTAGTTGTCAACTTCCTAAGCCTAGAAGAGAGGTGACCCCTATAATATAACCAAAGCCTAATCGCAAAGTTTGAATGTTGAACATCTCTGTAATTCCGATCACATTAACAACATCCTGGTATCCTAGACCATAAGAAGTTGAATAATGTGTGTGTGTGTGTGTGTGTGTGTGTGTGTGTGTGTGTGTGTGTGTATTTAAGCCATTTTATTGAGGTATAATTAACATACCTCAAAGAAAACCCATTTAATGGATACAATTTGATGAGTTTGCAGATAAGTATACACTGGTGAAACCATCAACAGAATCTGTGTCATAGACCTCCTTCAACTCCAAAAGTTTTCTCCCACCCCTAGGAAAATTTTCTTTAATTGTAATATCTGGAAGTATGTGCACACTGAAATTCTCCTTGTCATATCAAAGGTAGTGTACTATTTTTCTAAGACTTGCAAAGCCATGCTTGGCTTTCCTTAACTAATTATTTATGAATGCTGTAGAAGATTGCTAGGTCTCCCATAACAAAGTCTAGAAACTAGGTAGCTTAAAAAACAGTACTTTATTTTCTCACAACTCTGGAATACAGAAATCCAAGATCAAAGTGTCAGCAGAGTTGGTCCCTTCTGAGGTTCATGAAGGAAGAATCTGTTCCAGGCCTGTCTCCCTGGCATACAGCTGGCCATCTTCTCCCTATGACCTTGGTGTCTTTCCTTTGTACATGTCTGTGTCCAAATTTCCTATTCTTTTTTCCAAACATTTTTTAGAATTTCCACTGTTATTTAGATTCCGGGGATACATGTCCAGGTTTGTTACATGGCTGTATCGCATGTTGCTGAGGTTTGGGGTATGACTGCTGCTGTCATCATCCAGGTATTGCGTATAGTACCCAAGAGTTGGTGTTTCAACCCCCAGCCCTTCTTCTCCCTCCCCCTTCTAGTATCCACAGTATCTATTGTTGACATTTTAATGTCCATGAATACTCAATGTTTAGCTCCCCCTTATAAGTGAGGACATTTCATTTTCTTCCCGTGTTAATTTGCTTACAAATTACCTATTCTGATAGGACACCAGTCATATTGGATTAGTGCCCAACCCAATGACCTCATTTTATCTTAATTAACTCTTTAAGATAATTTACTTATCTCCAAATATAGTCATATTCTGAGCACTGGGACTTAGGACTTCAACATATGAATTTTAGGGGAGATATGAAATTTAGTCCACAACAAACGCATTTTTCAAGAACATCTTTCCCCGATAAGTATGGTTAGCAGTCAAATTGTCTGATGCTACCTGTCTTCTGAGGGGATAAGAAGCTACAGTTAAAACAATGAGAGAATCTTTATGTCATTGACAATTTTGACTTTAAAAAAATAAAATCCCAGGGTTACTTTTAATTCTTTTCATCACTATTCCTAGGGGACATATCATGGGGAGAAAGCTTAGCAGTGGCAGTTAAAATTTCAGAGATTTGGAGACAAGCAACCTGGGATATGTCCTGACTCCAACTCTGATGGGCTTTTGGTAGATTCTCTTAGTAAAACGTAGAAAACATAACTCAATAGAATATTGTGAGAATTGAATTAGCTGAATATATAAGAGTGGTTTGTAAACTTAAAGTCCAATAGAAATTGCTTTTAAGAATGTCATTTTTGAATTAGAAACTCTGAGTCCAAGTCTTATCTTGGCCACTTATTTGTTTCTTCCTTGCACAGCTCACTTAACTTCTCTGCACAACTCACTTAACTTCTCTGCTTCTCCGAGACTCAGTTCCTCATCTCTACTAAAAGGGAATTGATGATATCTACCATTTCTTCTTCTTCTTTTTTTTTTTTTTTTTTTTTTTTTAGACTGAGTCTTGCTCTGTCTCCCAGGCTGTGGTGCGATCTCCGCTCACTGCAACCTCCATCTCCTAGGTTCAAGTTATTTCCCTGCCTCAGCCTCCGAGTAGCTGGGACTACAGGCGTGCACCAACACACCAGGCTAATTTTTTGTATATTTAATAGAGACGGGGTTTCACCATGTTGGTCAGGATGGTCTGGATCTCCTGATCTCGTGATCCAGCAACCTCGGCCTCCCAAAGTGTTGGGATTACAGGCGTGAGCCGCTGCACCCAGGCAATGTCTACCATATCTAAGAAATATGTATCTATAAAGAAAAAAGCAAGGTATTAAAAAGTATAATATTAATCATATTAAATTCTTATACAATTAAAAGCGTTTCTTTTATGAGCTCTGAGAAGCTGTGCATGCAGCAGCCAGTGAAGCCCTCCCACCCCTGCAACCATCATGCCCAAAGGAAAGTATTGCTGTTATTAGATTGATTGAATCAATTATTAGATTGTAGTTTGCAAATATATAATAGCTTCCTTTCATTAAGCAAGCCCTTTCTTAGTACAACTCAATGAATTTAGGATAGCTGCTGTTATGACTTCTCATGAAGACAGTAACAGCTCTGTGTGTGTGTGTGTATGTGTGTGTGTGTGTCTTATCATTGGGGATAGGAAGTGGGCAGATAGGGGAGTTAAGTCTTGAGGTATAGAGTCCATCAATCTAATAGGACGTCTTTCCTGAAGCGATAACATTTACTGAAGGTAAGAGAAATGAAAAGTGAAAATCAGAATTTAAAAAACAGTTTGGAAAATATTTTAAGCTGGAGAAGGGCAAAGCAAGAGAAAAGAAGAAAGTGAGGGCTGGAAACATATGGTCAAAGATAAGATGTGGTTTACAGGCACAGAAGGAAGAGAGAAATATGCTTTTGAGTAAAGTCAGCCTAACACAGTGTCCCTACAATAATTGTTTTAGGACTATTTGGTGTGTTTCCCATTACTATTCATATTTTTAAATGAAAAAAATCACGGTGATGGCCAGCTTAAAAAATTTCTCCTGCATTCTTTGTTAGGTAGAAGTACAGGAATGGAATGAAGACCCTTGCATCATATTACAGTGCCATAACTAGAACAATTTCAAAGTTGATCAAGAAAGCCCTTTCTAGCTTCAGGAGAAAACTGAAATTGGAGACAGTCATTCATCTGTTCATTTATTCCCTTGGCAAACATTTACTGACTGATAGCAGTTGCTATATGTGGGGCTAGAAACCAGAAAAAAAAAATTGATAAGACACAGACCCCGCCCGAGGCTGTCACAGATCATAGGCACAATGGCCACATAAACTGAACGTTGTTCACAGTGGGCCAAGCACTGAGACTGTAGGGCTAGAGCTGCTCTCATTTTCCCTGAGCTGTCTTTAGGGGAAGGGAAGGTCACAGAGTTTCAATTATGTAACTCACAACTATACTTAGGTGTATTAAGTAAAATGTATAGGAGTCTGTTAATTCGGACTGAGTTCTGGCACTAGCCCCAACCAGACCAAACCAAAATAGAGTCACTCATGCTAAACTAAAACACCCCAAGCCAAAACTGAGTTGTTTATCCAACCTTCTAAGAAATTAGGAGAAGAAGAGAGAGATAATAACCAAATCTTCCAACAAGCCAGCTTTAGCTAGCATGATAAGAAAATCCTCTCTGCTTTAACTTTACAGAAAAGTAACTTTGAAATAACCAATTTACTTTTTATTCCTTGTTTCTACTTGGATCAACCTTTTCTGTCTATAAATACTCATTGCCCACATTGCAGAGTAGAGTTCTCTGAACCTCTTCTGGTTCTGAGGGCTGCCCAATTCAAGAATGGTTCTTTGCTCAAATAAATGTCATTCAGTGTAGCTTGTTGAAAAGTTGTCTTTTATCAGGGGGCAATGCTGGACTAGAACACAGGATTTAGGGCTCTATTTCAAGTCTGTTTGCACAGTTACCTTTTATCTCTTCCTTACATAATGTTTTCCTTTAAATATGCCCCTTAATCAAGAGGAGGGAGACTGCTCCTCCAAAAAGACCGATTTTGTACATTCACTTGGCTCTACTCCTTCCACAATGTCAATTAAAAAGAACAAAGTACTAAACAATCAGGAAACACCTAATATTACAAATAACTTCTTCCAAAATATCCTTCATGAATACCAAAATAATGGGAAGCATCTGAAATTGTAAAGAAGTTTGGCAAATCATACTGAACATAGGACAACAATGAAGAAAATACAGCTAAGAGATTTAATATATATGCAGATACAAGGCTGTCTTTTGGAAATAAAATGACAACTCAAGAAAAATTCCTAAATAAACCAAATTTAAAGAAGTTGAGGCTGGGATGGAGAACAGACCATTGGACCCATAGGATAAAGAAATGGCAAATTGATCACTGGGAAAAGTTTACTATAGATGTTCCATGTACTTATATATACACACATATGCATATATACAGAGAAAGAATCAGAGTTTAGCAAAGAGGGAATTGGCAGGGGAGACTTCAGAAAACATGAGCACTCTCACTCTGGGAGGACAGCGCATCACTCAACACTCTAGAAAGAGTTGAGTGAGAAATTTCTCTCTAAATTTAGCATCGTGAATATATGAGGGCAACAGCAAGTTACCACTCTCCCCACAAACTCTACAGCAGCAAATTAGAAAAGGTGTGAGATGGAGTTCATCATAGGAAGAGGTAGACCTTAAAATAATCACCAAATGGCCAAGAGTGGGCAATTCAATTGGAAAAAACAGATTGAGCTTCCAATCATCCATAGCTGACCATAACCTGTTGTTGGCTTTAAGCAATAACATGTCAACAAGAAGAAGATGAGTCATCTATGGATGTTTCCAAGGATACACATAACAGGTGACATGTGCAAACCATTTCATTTACATAGTCACCATCACTCTCAGGAAACTCGGTCAAGTTTTATTCTCAGTCATTGCAAATCGGGTTGGTTGTGTATATTTTTCTTCTCTTACTTCAGCTGTGTTTTCTCCCTTTATTCTTATGGTAATTACTGTTTTTAAATAATAAGCAATTCTACATGTATGTGTATGTAGAAAATTTCACAGCCTCTGCATGAGGCACAATGTAAGTTAAAAGCAACAAACTTGTTGCAGAGTCTGACTTGACTGAGAAGAGACAAAATATTGATAGTCTATTTATTAATATATCTTAGAATTCAGGCCATATCCTGAGGAAATTATTATTTCACTATGACTGACTCCAAACAACCCTACACATTCTATAACCTCAACATTTATAGATGAAGAAAATGTGATACGTAAAAGTAAATAACTTATCTCGGTCCTACAGCGTAGAAGTTGTGAATCCTGAATTTTAAACTAGTTCTTTTGACTCCAAAACCCATGTTCTTTCCTCTACTTCTCTATGTCTCAGAAATGTCACTTTCAAGTAGAAGAACCAATAAATCCAAACTCCTGTGTTATTAGCTGCCAGAAAGTCTGATTATAAGAGAACATTGAAGAAATACATTAGTTTTTACATTTAAAGATATATCTCAATTGGTCTTAATTATTTCCGTCTGTAAAACACTGATTTCTTTTTTACTATTTATTATACATTTTAAACAAAAAGCTCCATTTTTTTTACATTTATGTTTATACAGTAGAATTATTCACCACAATGTCAATAGTAATACAGAGCGTGGAGAAAAAGGTGGGGTTGGCTAACTAATCCCACAGTAATTGAACCATGAAACTGGAAAACCCAGTATCATCCTAAGGAAAAAGAATCTTTGAAATTTCTCTTATCATTCATTATCCATTCAAATATTTTATGAGCTGCTGCTCCATTTCAAATGGCCTGCTCAATGCTGGCAGATTCAGACGTAATACCAGTTGTGTGCTTTCAAGGACTTCAGTACAGTGCAAATACAATCCCTTTAAAAACAATATAATGAAGACTATAATAACATTTATTTAAGGCTCGTTCATGTGGCACCAGAGAGCAAATATTACAATTTCAACTGGCATTTCACTTCTTTCCCCCATTTTGATCTCACATAGTTAAATTTTAGCAGTATCTGTAAAGTCATAATGCAAAAAGATAAATGGCTTAAGAGTGCAAGTTACATCAAGAAAAGTATATATAAAAGAAACCTCATCTCTTATAAAACATACAGTTCATGGCCAAAAAATGTATAACCATTATTATGGTAAAAACTAGATGTAATGCCAAGTGGAAAGAAATTGTTACAGCACGAAATAAAAAGCTGAAATATTAAGTTATAAAGAGAAACTAGGATGTGATCCAAAAATTCAAAAAGGGTAATATGGATGTGTGTTTTTGAAGAGAAAAAAAGGTGAGAGGGTGTTTCTTTTTTTTTTTTTTTAATTTTTGAGCCAGAGTTTCACTGTTGTTGCTCAGGCTGGAGTGCAATGGCGCAATCTCGACTCACCGCAACCTCTGCCTGCTGGGTGCAAACAATTCTCCTGCCTCAGCCTCCTGAGTAGCTGGGACTACAGGCGCACGCCACTACGCCCAGCTGATTTTTGTATTTTTAGTAGTGACAGGGTTTCACCATGTTACCGGGATGGTCTCCATCTCCTGACCTCGTGATCTGCCCACCTTGGCCTCCCAAAGTGCTGGGATTACAGGCGTGAGCCACCGCACCCAGCTGAGAGGGTGTTTCTTAATGGTAGAGAAAGGTTTCTTCACTTGGGTTTCCCATACTCTTCATTGATTCATAGGTAAAACTTATGGTATCTTCCAAATTCTGACATTGTTTGGAAACTTCACATATATGTTCATCTTTTTCAGGGCAAAGAGTCTAGAGATTTCATTAGATTCTTCCATTTACCCTTACAAAGTTAAAGTACCACAGACAGAAGGAATACAAAGTAAGCAAAATATAACACCTATTTGAAGCAGAGTGATTTATATTTTTGTATTTTTCAAATAAATGGACACTTTCATCACACATTAGAAACACTTCTTTATCACACATTAGAAAGGAAGAAAATACACAGTTTTCAAATAGGTACACTGAGTGGGTGGATTAAAAAAAAACAGATAATTTTATTATTAAACAGGAAATCTCAGGATGATGAGAGACAAGTGGTAGGAAATTATAATGTTTACTCCAAACTAATAATGGTGGGATTTTATGCTTGATTTGAGCCTATCTTTTCTATAGATTATCTTCTCAGTGTAAATAATAAAATAAACGTATCCAGATGCAAGGGTATATACTAGTGATTGGATAAGATCAAGGAGATGAAGTCAGTCAAGAAATTTAGCTGAGGATTTCTGGTTTAGTAGCAGGGAGGAGTCAAATTTAGAAAGCTGGAGCTCCATTCTCTGACCTAGAGGTTTTCTCTTAGTCTCTCAGCGTATCCCCAGAAACAGTAAAATATGACTCAAACAAACATGTCAGAGATTAATTTAACTCAATGCTGTAACTGGGAAGCACACAAAGCAGTTATAAGAGCATTTAATGGACAGAGAATTATGTCGGGTAAAACTTGGACAGGGAAACAATTTCACTAAGTTATATGCACAACTGGTTAATGTTCTACAAGTCAATAAAACTGTATATCCTTGGGATTAAGTTTTGCTGTGTAAAGGAAATCATTTGCATTTCTGCTGATCAAAAATCATATATAGTTTTTAAATTTCTGCAAATTTATATGTAACTGCACACTGTCTGGATTTTAATCAATAATAAATGTCAAGAATAAGCATTCTCTTAGAGAATTAAATAATCCCTAGATAATCCTAAAAGACAATGTTATAGTATAACATCAAAATGCCACAGAGTTGTTCTTTTACCTTATATTCAAGGTTTGAATAATTATTCTTAACAGGTGCCAGTGTTTCACCATTGATGAGATGGAGGCCTTTTTCAGCACCATGACATCTGTAACCACTTCCATTTGATTCTTTGGATTCATGCTTACATTGCAACAGGCAACATTGCAGAAAGTTCAAACAAAAGACTGCTAAACTGGATTCAAGGCCAAAATAAGAATTTTCATGTGAAATTGTAGGTGGAAAAGTGAGAATAACCAAGAATATCTCACATGTGTAATCCAGTGGTCTGAAGCTCCAGATGTCCCCACTTAATTGTGCCTTGCTTTCTTCCCTGTCTCAGCAGGATTTTGCAGTTTGGAGCATAGAATCTGAGCGAAGGTGTGCTCCCTGATGAAGCAATTTTTTTCACTCTTTTGCCCATGGCCTCTTTCTGTTTCTAGTCTAGTCCTGTCTCTCTTACTGGCTATATTCCAAACACAGTCCCAGTAACTGATTCATATCTTGCTATTGCCATCTCTCTATCTTATAGATCATGGGTACTAGACTTTTGACAATTGTGGCTATTCTTCCAAACTTCAGGTGGAACCCATAAGATCCAGAGAATTTCAGGATGTTGAGCGGGAAGAGGATGCTTTCCTGCCAACTATAACACTGAAGAAATCATAGTGTTGACAATGTGTGGCTGTTCTCAAGCCTGTGTTCTAATTGCAAGGCACCCATGTGCGCATGACTTGGCCCTAGGCCTGTGCCTTCCCACCCTCCCCTTCTCTGCCAAGAAGAAATCCTGTTTCCATAGCCCAAGTTAAACCATGGCAGCACAGCCATCAGATGCCATATACTTTCTCGGCCATGTGTGGAAACAACACCATGGTGAGATCTTGGTTTTCAACATCTGTGCTGCCTGTACCACTGGTATGATCTACTCTCCAAAATGCAATGTCAAGAGAATGAGAAGACAAGGCACAAACTGGCAGAAAATATTTACAAAAGAAACATCTGTTATCTAAGATATAGAAAATCCCAACATTTAATATTAAGAAATCAACCCAATTAAAAACTGATCAAAGATCTAAACAGATACCTCACCAAAGAAGATAGACAGATGGCAATTCAGCTTATGAAAAACTGTTCAACTCATATAAACTGTTCATGGGAAGGTAAATCAGGACAAGCCTTAGGTAAACTAGTATGACAATTTCTCATGAAAATAAAATTAGAACTACCCTATGATCCATTAATGTCACTACTTGTTATTTATCAAATAAAAAGAAATTCACATATTAAAGAGATACCTGCACTCCCATCTTTATTAAAGCACTATTCACAATAGCCAAGGTATGGAATCAACAGAAATGACCATCAAAAGATGAATAGTTAAAGCAAATGTCATATACATACACAGTGGAATACTATTCTGTCATAAAAAGAATAAAATTTTGTTATTCATGATAACATGAATGAGCCTGGAGGACATTACATTAAGTGAAATAAGACACAGAAAGATAAATACAGCATATTCTCACTCATCTGGGGGAACTAAAGAAAAAGTTATTCTCATAGAATTAGAAAGCAGAATTTTAGTTATTAGCAGCTGGGAAAGGTAGTAGGGAGGGGAGATAGGAAGAGGTGAGTTAATGGATACAAATTACAACTAAATAAAGTGAGTAAATTACAGGGCTCTATAGCACCATAACTATAGAAAATGGTTATATAGGCAAATATGGTTAATAATTTATTGTATGTTTTCAAAAAGCTAGAAGAGAGAATTTTGAATGTTCCCAAAAAAGGAAATTATAAGTGTTTGAGGTACTTGATATTCTAATTACCATAATTTAATCATTACACATTGCATATATGTATTG
Organism: Cebus imitator; assembly: GCF_001604975.1. NCBI lineage: Eukaryota > Metazoa > Chordata > Mammalia > Primates > Cebidae > Cebus > Cebus imitator. Next base: position 11,576,636 of record NW_016107344.1, read on the forward strand.
AAATATCACTCTGTATCCCATAAATATGTACATTTATGTGTTGACTAAAAATAAATGAAAGAATAAGGGGATCATGGGGTTTGGGAGACAGGACTAGATTGTAGCTCAGACTTGAACAGACAGAGCAGCATGTGGAGGCTTACATCATGAATTTTTGCTCCACAATGACTGCGGGCGTAAATCAGGAAACCCAAGAGGACCTACAGACCGTCTGAAGGAAGTGGATTGCTCCTTCAGTACCAGGGAGACACACCAAATACAGTGAGTGCCTAAACTCTGGAAGTGAGAAAAGGAGAAGTCCACCCCAAATACACACCCCCTCTGCGGAAACTGAACATCTAGATTACAGGAGAAGATTCTGAACTTACCTGGAGCTGAGTCAGTTAGAGACTGACCAAAATACATGGGTAGAGGAAGCAGCGGAAAAAGCCCTGTGAGCTCACTGGGTTCCCTAGAAAGCCATCTTTTGCCTGGCTTCATAAGGGTCCTTTGGGATGGTAGCCGGAGGCACTGAGAAAAGGCCACAGGGAGAAGGCACTCTCCAGCTGAACTTGATAACAATTTGAACTGATTCAGAAGCCTTCTGGCCAGGATCCAGGGGATGATATGAATCAGGTGTGCAGATTCCTCAGTGGGGGAAGAAGGAAAGCCATACTTGCTTTCACAGCTGGGAGGTGGGTAGCCTGTGGCAAGTTCTCAGTCCTGCTAGCCCACTGCCTGGAAACAGACTTGGTGCTGTTGAGGGAGCACAGTGGGAATGAGACCAGCCCTTCAGATTGCATGGAAGCTGGGTGAGGCCTGTGACTGCTGGCTTTTCCCTACTCCCCTGACAACCTGCATCACACAGCAGACAGCTATAATCCTCCTAAGAACATAACTCCACTGACCTGAGAATCTCACCCCCAACTCTCACAGCAGCTGCAGCAAGACCATTCCAAGGAGAGTCTGAGATCAAACACACCTAGGCCTACCCTGACCCGATGGTCCTTCTGTACCCACCCTTGTAGCTGAAGAAAAAGGGCATATACTCTTGGGAGTCCTAGAACCCTGCCTGCTATGTGTTCCTCCCCATACCGCCACAACTGATGATCTCTGGAAAGTGCCACCTCCCAGCAGGAGGCCAACCAGCACAAAAATAGTGCATAAAACTACCAAAGCTGAGAACCTTCACAGATTCCAATTCACCCCCAACCACCTCCACTGAAACAGGTGCTGGTATCCACAGCTGAGAGACCTACAGACAGTTCATATAACAGAACTCTCTGCAGACAACTCCCAGTACCAGCCCAGAGCCTGGTAGACTTGCTAGATGGCTAGATCCCAAAGACAGATAACAATCACTGCAGCTCAACTCTCAGGAAGCCACAACCATAGGAAAAGGGGGAGAGTACTACATCAAGGGAACACCCCATGGGACAAAAGAATCTGAACAACAGCCTTCAGTCCTAGACCTTTCCTCTCATAGAGCCAATCCAACTTGGAAGGAATCAGAAAACCAACTCTGGCAATATGACAAAGCAAGGTTCTTTAACACCCCAAAAAAATCACGCTAGCCTACCAGCAATGGATTCAAACCAAAAAGAAATCCCTGAGATGCCTGAAAATAATTCAGGAGGTTAGTTATAAAGCTAATCAGGGAGACACCAGAGAAAGAAGAAGCCCAAATGTAAGGAAATCCAAAAAAAAAAAATGATATAAGAATTGAAGGGAGAAATGTTCAATGAGATAGATAGCATAAATATAAAGCAATCAAAACTTTAGGAAACAATGAATACACTTACAGAAATGCAAAATGTTCTGGAAAGTCTCAGCTATAGCATCAAACAAGTAGAAGAAACAAATTCAGACCTCACAGGCAAGGTCTTCAAATTAACCCAATTCAACAAAGACAGAGAAAAAAATAATAAGAAAATATGAACAGAGCCTCCAAGAAGTCTGAGATTATGTTAAACAACCAAATTTAAGAATAATTGCCATTTCTGAGGAAGAAGAGAAATCTAAAAGTTTGGAAAACATATCCGGGGGAATAATCAAGAAAAACTTCCCTGGCCTTGCTAGAGACCTAAACATCCAAATACAAGAAACACAAGAACACATGGGACGTTTATCACAAAAAGATCATTGCCTAGGCACATTGCCATCAGGTTATTTAAAGTTAACATGAAGGAAAGAATCTTAAGGACTGCGAGACAAAAGCACCAAGTAACCTATAAAGGATAACCTATCAGATTAATGCAGATTTATCAGCAGAAATCCTACAAGCAAAAGGGAATGGGGTCCTATCTTCAGCCTCCTCAAACAAAACAATTATCAGCCAAGAATTCTGTGTCCAGCAAAACTAAGATTCAAATATGAAAAAAATATAGTCTTTTTCAGACAAACAAATGCTGAGAGAATTTAACACTACTAAGCCACTCCTACCAGAACTGCTAAAAGAGGCTCTAAATCATGAAAAAAATCCTGAAAACACACAAAACAGAACCTATTTAAAGCATAAATCTCATGGACCTATAAAACAAAAATACAATTTCAAAAACAAAAGCAAAATCCAAGGTATACAGACAACAAATAACATGATGAATACAATGGTATCTCACATCTCAATACTAACGTTGAATGTAAATGGCTTAAATGTTCTACGTAAAAGTTACAGAATTTCAGAATGGTTAATAATTCACCAACCATCTGCTGCATACAAGAGACTCACCTAACACAAAAGAACTCACATAAAATTAAGGTAAAGGGATAGAAAATGACATTTCATGCAAAGGGACACTAAAAGTGAGCATCGGTAGCTATTCTTCTATCAGACAGAACAAATTTTAAAGCAAAAGAAGTTTAAAAAAGACAATTAAGGACATTATATAATGACAAAAGGCCTTGTCCAACAGGGAAATATCACAATCCTAAACATATATGCACCTTACACTAGAGCTCCCAAATTTATAAATCTATTACTAACAGACTTAAGAAATGAGGTTGACAAAAACACAACAATAGTTGAGGACTTCAGTACTCCACTTACAGTGCTAGACAGGTCATCAAGACAGAAAAATTAATTTAAAAAATTGATTTAAACTATACCCCGGAAAAAATGGACTTAACAGATAGATACAGAAAATTCCATCCAACAATCACAGAATATACATTCTATTCAACAGTGCATGGAACTTTCTCTAAGATAGATCATATATGATAAGCCACAAAATGAGCTTCAATCAATTTAAGAAAATTGAAATTATGTCAAACACTCTCTCAGACCACAGTGGAATAAAAGTGGGAATCAACTTCAAAAGGAACCCTCAAAATAATGCAAATACATCGATATTAAATAACCTGCTCTTGAATGATCGAGTCAAAAATGAAATCAAGATGGAAATTTAAAAATTCTTCAAACTGAACAACAATAGTGACACAACCTATCAAAACCTTTGTGACACAGCAAAGGTAGTGCTAAGAGGAAAATTCATAGCCCTAAATGCCTACATCAAAAAGTCTGAAAGAGTACAAACAGACAATCTAAGGTCACACCAACCAAACTCAGACCCAGCAGAAGAAAGGAAATACCCAAGATCAGAGCAGAACTAAATGAAACTGAAACAAACAAAAACAAAACAATGCAAAAGATAAATGAACCAAAAAGGTAGTTCTTTGAAAAGATAAATAAAATTGATAGATCATTAGCAAGATTGACTAAGAAAAGAAGAGATAGCTCCATGGAAAGATCAATAAGAAATAAAACAGAAGATATTACAACTGACACCACAGAAATATGAAAGATCATTCAAGGCTGCTATGATCACCTTTATGCACATAAAGTAGAAAACCTAGAAGAGATGGATAAATTCCTGGAAAGATGCACCACACTAGCTTAATTCAGGAAGAATTAGATACCCTGAATAACAAGCAGCAAGATTGAAGTGGTAATTAAAAAATTACCAATGTAAAAAAGTTCAGGACCAGACAATTTACAGCAGAATTTTACCGGATGTTCAAAGAAGAATTAGTACCAACATTACTGACACTATTCCACAAGACAGAGAAAGACACTATTCCACAAGATAGAAAACCCTCCCTAAATAATTCCATAAAGCCAGTGTCACACTAATGCCAAAACCAGGAAATAGAGAACTACACACCAATATCCCTGATGAACATTCTCAACAAAATACTAGTTAATCAAATCCAACAGCATATCAAAAAGACAATCCACTATGATCAAGTGGGTTTCATATCAGGGATGCAGGGAAGGTTTAATACACACACAAGTCAATAAATGTAATACACCACATAAACAGATTCAAAAAGAAAAATTGCATGATCATCCCAATAGATACAGAAAAAGTGTTTGACAAAATCCAGCATCCCTTTATGATTAAAACTCTCAGCAAAATCAACATGCCAGGGACATACCTCAATGTAATAAAAGCCATCTATGAAAAACCCACAGCCAACATTATACTGAATGGAGAAAAGTTGAAAGCATTTTCTGTAAGCACTAGAACCAGACAAGGATGCCCACTCTCACCACTCCTCTTCAACATAGTACTGGAAGTCCTAGCCTGAGAAATCAGACAAGAGAAACAAATAAAGGGCACCCAAATGGGTTAAAAGGAAGTCAAAGTGTCTCTGTTTGCTGATGCTATGATTGTTTACCTAGAAAACCCTAAAGATTCCTCCAGAAAGTGCCTAGAACTGATAAAAGAATTCAGCAAAATTTCCAGATACAAAATTAATGTACACAAATCAGTAGCTTGTCTATACACCAACAGCGACCAAGCTAAGAATCAAATTAAGAAATCAACTCCTTTTTAAATAACTGCAAAAATAAAAAATAAAAAAAATACTTAGGAATATACAAAACCAAGGAGGCAAAATAACTCTACAAGGAAAACTACAAAACATTGCTGAAAGAAATAATAGATGACACAAACAAACGGAAACATCCCATGCTCATGGATGGGTAGAATCAATATTGTGAAAATGGCCAGACTGCCAAAAGCAATCTACAAATTCAATGCAATTCCCACCAAAATACCACCAATATCCTTCACAGAATTAGAAAAATCAATTCTAAAACTCATATGCAACCAAAAAAGGGTGCACATAGCCAAGGAAGACTAAGCCAAAAGAACAAATCTGGAGGCATCACATTAACTGATTTCAAACTATACTTTAAGCCCATAGTCACCAAAACAGCATGGTACTGGTATATAAATAGGCATATAGGCCAATGGAACAGAATAGAGAACCCAGAAATAAACCCAAATACTTACAGACAACTGATCTTCGACAAAGCAAACAAAAACAAAAAGTGGGGAAAGGACACCCTTTTCAACAAATGGTTTTGGGATAATTCGTTAGCCACATGTAGGAGAATGAAACTGAATCTTCACCTCTCACCTTATACAAAAATCAACTCAAGATGGATTAAGCACTTAAATCTAAGACCTGAAACTATAAAAATTCTGGAAGACAACTTTGGAAAAACCCTTCTAGACCTTGGCTTAGGCAAAGATTTCATGACCGAGAACCCAAAAGCAAATGCAATAAAAACAAAGATAGCTGAGACTTAATTAAACTAAGAGTTTTTGCATGGCAAAAGGAACAGTCAGCAGAGTAAAGAGACAACCCACAGAGTGAGAGAAAATGTTCACAATCTATACATCTGACAAAGGACTAATATCCAGAATCTACAATGAACTCAAATCAGCAAGGAAAAAACAAACAATCCCATCAAAAAATGGACTAAGGACATAAATAGACAATTCTCAAAAGGGGATATACAAATGATCAACAAACATGTAAAACAATGCTCGACATCACTAATGATCAGGGAAACGCAAATCAAAACCACAAAGTGATATCACCTTTTTTTGTAAGAATGACCTTAATCAAAAAAAATTAAAAAAATAGTAGATGTTGGTGTAGATGTGGTAAACAGGGAACACTTCCACACTCCTGGTGGGAATGTAAATTAGTACAATGGAAAACAGTGTGGAGATTCCTTAAAGAACTAAAAGTAGAACTACCATTTGATCCAGCAATCCCATTACTGGATATCTACCCAGAGGAAAAGAAGTCATTACATGAAAAAGATACTTGCACACGCATGTCTATAGCAGCAAAATTCACAATTGCAAAAATGTGGAACCAACCCAAATGCCCATCGATCAATTAATCAACAAGTGGATAAAGTAACTATGATATATATATGATGGAATACTCTTCAGCCATTAAAAGGAAGAAATCAATGGCATTCACAATTTAGATGAGGTTGGAGACTATTATTCTAAGTGAAGTAACTCAGGAATGGAAAATCAAATATTGTATGTTCTCACACGTAAGAGAGAGCTAAGCTACAAGGATGCAAAGGCTTAAGGATGACACAATGGACTTTGGGGACTCGGGGAAATGGTGGGAAGGGAGTAAGTGATAAATGACTACAATTAGGATACAGTGTATACTGCTTGGATGATGGGTGCAGCAAAAACTCACAAACCACCACTAAAGAACTTATTCATGTAACTGAACAGCACCTGTTCCCCAATAACCTATGGAAATTAAAAAAAAATTTAAGAATACAATGTTCAACAATATAGGTTACTTTAGAAAATTGCAAATTAAAACAACAATGAGATACTACTATATACCTATTACAATGGCCAAACACAAAATACTATTGATAATGTGAAGCAACAGGAAATCTTATTGCTGGTGGGAATGCAAAATTACCCAGTAGTTTGGAAGACAGTTTTACATTTTTAACAAAACTAATCATACTTTCACCATAAAATCCAGCAATCATGCTCCTTAGTATTTATTCAAAAGAGTTGAAAAGGTATGTCTACACAAATACCTGCATATAAATGTTTATAGCAACTTTATTCATAATTGCCAAAACATGAAACCAACCAAGATGTCCTTTAGTAGGTGAATGGATAAATCCACTGGATGAATCACCCATTCAGACAAGGGAATATTATTTAGCACTAAAATGAAATAAGCCATGAAAAGACATCGAGGAAACCTGGATGTATATTACTAAGTGAAGGAAGCCAATTTGAAAAGGCCGCACACATACAGCATAATTTCAACTATATGACGTTCCAGAAAAGGCAAAACTATGGAGACAATAAAAAGATAAGTGCTTGTAATGGGATGAGGGAGGGAGGGATGAATAGGCAAAGCACAGAGAATTTTTAGGAAAATAAAACTGTACAATAGTATAATGGTGAATTTATTTGTCAAAAACCCATAGAATGTACAATACCAAGAGAGAACATTAATGTCAACTATGAATCAATGTGGGTTCACTGATTTGAACGTAAGTACCACTGTCGTGTGGAATGTCAATATTGAGGGAGGTTGTGTATACGTGGGGGCAAGGGATATATGAGAACTCTCTGTATCTTCCAATTAATTTTGCTGTGAACTTAAAATTACTTTAAAAATCAAAATCTATTAAATATCATATGGTAAGAGCTAAATAAATTTTTTAATTGCAAAAAGTGCTGATAGAATTTATTACCATTGGACCAGCTATTCACAAACTGCTAAAGGGAGTCCTTTACGGAGAAATGAAAGAATATAGACATAAATTTGAAGTCATATAAAGAAATAAAAATCTATGGTAAAGGTAAACACATAAATAATTACAAAGCTGGTTGTATTGTAACTTTGGTTTGTTACTCTTTTAGTTGTTTTCTACATGAATTCGAGACTAATGCATAAAAATAATTATTTCTAGTTTTGGACATAAAATACATAAAGATATAATTTCTGACACCAATAACTGAAGAAGGGTGAAGGTGGACCTACCTATACAGAGGCAGAATTTTTGTATGTTATTAAAGTTAAGTTGGTACAAACTCGAATTGGAGTGTTACTTTTAGGATGTTCAATGTAATCTTCATGACAACTGAAAAGAAAATAGTAATACCCTTAGGAAAGCAAATCATCCCCTTGTAAAGATATCTGTACTCACACATCCACTGCAGCATTATTCATAATAGCCAAGATATGGAAACGACCAAATTTGTCCATCAACGAATAAATAAATTTTCTTATACACACACAGACACACACACACACACACACACACACACACACATATACAAACATAATGGAATATTATTCAGTCTTGAAAATGATATCTTGACATTTGAGACATTTGGTTCATTGGAAGAACCTAGAGAATTCACATTATGCTAAGTGAAGTAAGCCAGCCACAGAAAGGCAAGTATTATTGCATGATCTCATTTATATGTGGGATATTTTTAAAAATTGAATACATAGAACAGAGTGTAGAACAGTGGCTACCAGGGGTGCAGGAAATAAGAAGATGTGGTTTAAAGTGTACAAAGTTGTAGTTACATAGAATAAATCTTGGTATCTAATGTACAACATGAGACCTATCATTAATAACATTGCACTATATGCCAGAAATTTGCTAAAAGAGTAAATTTTAGGTAATCTTACCTCACACAAATAAAGAAAGGTAACTATATGAGATGGTAGATATGCTAATTTTCTAGACTGTAGTAATAAATTAACTATGTGTTAAAGCATCTAAATATATGTTATGGACCTAAATATATGCAATTAAAAATAGCTAAATATTATACACAAAAAGAAATGAGAAGGAAATTAAAACATTTTACTACAAAAGATCAACTAAACACACAGGAAGACAGTAATTCAGAAAATAAAGGACAAAATGTTATAAGGTATATGAAAACACTAGTAAAATAACAATTATATTTCTCCCTACCAATAATTTATTTAAATGTTAATGAATTAAATTTACCAATCAACAGACAGAAATTGAAAGAATCAATTTTTAAAATTTAACTATATGCTGTCTACAAGAGACTCATTGTAGATCCAAAGACACAAATAGGTAGAAAAGGAAGAAATGGAAAAATACATTCCATACAAATAGTAACCGAAAGTTAGCAGGGTAGCCATACTAATATTAGACAAAATAGACTTTAAATCAAAAAAATTGGGGAACTGATGGCAAGACAGCTGACTAGAAGCAGCTACTGTGCATCACTCTCACAGAAAGGAGAGGGGCCAGTAAAATCTAGCTCTTCAACTAGAGAATTCTGGAAGACACACTGACATTCATTAAGGAAGCAGCGTGATTCGCAGAGAGCAGAGAGAAGCAAGATAAGACATCTGCCCACCTGGGATTGGCATCGAGCCAAAGGTGGCTCCCCACCTCCCTTGGTAAGTGAGAGTCCCCAGGGACCTACCTACACTTCTACCATGGACGTTTGCACTTCTGCACACAAGAGATCTCCCCAGACCTCCCTGGGACCTCCAAACTGACACTTTAAATGCAGTCTAGGCAGAGCCACTACTCAGGCCCATGGGGAGCCACATGGCCCTTGGACTCCTGAGCACCCTGGTGCCAGCTACTACAGCTCCACCAACAAGGGAGGTGAGGATCCCTCATGTGTCCCCAGGATAGGAGCCATATCCACAATCCTGAAAAGCAGACGAACTATAGACCTTACCTCCGCTACACCTGGCCAGAGAAAGCCTGCTCCCCTGGGACTCCAGTGCAGCCACCTCATTCCTGCCTGAGCATTTGGGCTAATAGCTCTGCGTTTCTTTGGGACAGAGTTCCCAGAGGTATTCAACAGGCCTACCACTTTACTGCTGCCAGAGCCCCTACCCCTACTGTCCTCAGGCTAGAGAGGGAGCAAAGAGAACAAGAACTATCCCAGGCCTCCAGCACACTACAGCTACTTTATGGAAAACCAGCCAGACTGTTTTCCACATGGGTCCCTGCCCCTGCCACTCCTCACTGGGCAGGGCCTCCCCACACTGGCCTCCAATGCAACTGTTCTGCTCCTGCCTGATCACTTCATTAGGTGGTGCTTCTGCATTTCTCTGGGGAGGAAATCCTAGAGACAACTCACAAGCTCTCTATAATCCCACTGCAGTGGTACGGCCCTTGCTGTCCTTGGGCCAGGGAAAGATTAAAGACCCTGATGACTTTGTTGGCACCTTCAGCAAACCACAATTGCCATATGGAGATAAGCCTGGTCTCACTTCCCTGTGAGCCCCTGGCTGCCTACACTCAACAGGCAGGGCCCCCAGCTTGGGCCCACAGTGCAGTCACCCCACCTCTGAAGGTTTTAATTGGCAGTGGTTTTGTGTCTCTCTGGTGGAGCTCCTAGAAGTAACTGACAGCCCCTCTGCCATTGCCATGGCAGCAGTACCGCCCTTGCTGCCCAGGGGCTGGGGAAAGAACGAAGAGCCCAATCACTTTGCTGGCACCTCCAACACACAACAGGCACCATAGGAGGGGAGCCCAGTCTCTCTTTCCTGTGAGCCCCTGGTCCCCTGCTCTTCACCAGGCAAGGGCCCCTAGCATGGATCCACAGTGCAGCTGCATCACCACTGCCATTCCCATTGGCAGTGGCTCTGTTTCTCTGGGTGGGCTCCCAGAAGCAACCTACAGCCCCTCTGCCACTGCCACTGTAGTGGTATTGCCCTTGCTGCCCTTGGGCTGGAGGATGAATAAAGACCTTGATTGCTTTGCTGGCACCTCCAGCATGCCATAGCCACCATACAGAGAGAAACTCAGTCTCTCTTCTCTATGAGACCCTGACCCCCTGCTGTTCACCAGGCAGGACCTCTAGTTCAGGCTCACAGTACAGCCACCCCCACTTCCCTAACATTCCCATTGGCAGTGGCTTTGTATTTCTCTGGGGTGAAGTTCCCAGAGGCATCTGAAAGCCCCACTGCCTCTGCCACTGTAATAGTACCTGCCTTTGCTGCCATCAGTCTGGGAAGGAGCAAAGAGCCTGAGTGCTTTACTCGCACTCCAGCATGCCACAGGCACTTTATGGAGACGAGGTGGTGAGTCCCTCCACCCCACCTGCTTTTTTTTCCCATTTATTTATTTTATTGCATTTTAGGTTTTGGGGTACATGTGAAGAACATGCAAGATTGTTGCATAGGTACACACGTGGCAGTGTGATTTGCTGCCTTCCTCCCCATCACCTACATCTGGCATCTCTCCCCTTGCTATCTCTCCCCAGCTCCCCACCCCCCACCATCCCTCCCCTATTTCCCCCCCAACTGACCCCAGTGTGTAGTGCTCCCCTCCCTGTGTCCATGTGTTCTCATTGTTCAACACCCACCTATGAGTGAGAACACGCAGTGTTTGATCTTCTGCTCTTCTGTCAGTTTGCTGAGAATGATGGTTTCCAGGTTCATCCATGTCCCTACAAAGGACACAAACTCATCGTTTTTGATGGCTGCCCCAGCAATCCCATTACTGGGTATATATCCAAAGGATTATAAATCATTCTACTATAAGGACACGTGCACACAAATGTTCATTGCAGCACTGTTTACAATAGCAAAGACCTGGAACCAACCCAAATGTCCATCGATGATAGACTGGACAGGGAAAATGTGGCACATATACATCCACCTGCTTTTCAAGAGGCAAGGCTCCCTGGCTTGCATTCACAATGCAGCTGCCTCACTCTCGGCTGATCCTTCTGATTGATGGTTGCTCTGTGTTTCTCTGGGGTGGAGCCCCAAGAAAAAGGGAAAGACCCTCTGCCATTGCCACTGCCATAGTCCCCACACCTACTTCCCCCAAAGTGAGGGAAAAAGCAAAAAGCCTGGGTTCACCCCAAGGCTGCAGTGTACAGCTCAGGAGTGCCAAGCCTAGATCTGGGAGATCTGAGAGTTGTGTTCACAACTCTCAGAGCACTGAGAGGGAGCACAGCTGCAATTGTGAGGAAATACAGAGGCGCCTGTCTACCAGTCATTACACTTCAGCTCCATCCACTGGATTGCAGCCCCAACATCAACACCAAAAATGCTTTGCTAATATATGCCCCTGTGAAACCAAAGACAACAATTCAGCCACAAATAATGTCCCTACACACAGCCGCAGCCATCTGAAAACATCCAGAAATGAAGGTGACTGACTGTACTCAAATTATATCACAGTTAAAGAGCCATCAGCCCCTTTGGGAGGCTGAGGTGGATTACCTGAGGTCAGGAGTTCGAGACGAGTTTGCCCAACATGGTGAAACCCCATCTCTACCAAACATACAAAAAATTAGCAGGGTATAGTGGCAGGCACCTGTAATCCCAGCTACTCAGGAGGCTAAGGCAGGAGAATCGCTAGAACCCAGGAGTGAGCCGAGATCGTGCCATTGAACTCCAGGCTGGGCAACAAGAGTGAAACTCTGTCTCAAAAATAAAATAATAAAATAAAATAAAAAAGAACCTTCAGCCCACACAGATGAGAAAGAATGAGTGAAAGCACTCTGGCACTCCTTACCTCCAAACAACTGCACTGGCTCCCCAGAAATGGTTCTTAACCAGAATGAAATGGCTGAAATTACAGAAATAAAGTTCAGAATCTGGATGGCAACAAAGATCATAGAGATTTAGGAGAAAGTTGAAGCTCATTCCAAGGAATCTAAAAAATCCAGTTTCAACAATTCAAGAAATGAAAGATAAAATAGCCATTCTAAGAAAGAACCAGACTAAGCAGATAGAGCTGAAAAAACTCACTATAAGGATTTCATAGCTCAATTGGAAGTATTAACAGCAGAATAGACTGAGCTGAGAAAAGAATCTCAGAACTTTTAGAAAAGTTCTTCAAATTAACTCAGACAAAAATTTAAAAGAATTTTAAAAACTAAGCAAAAGCTCCAATAAACGAGATTATGTAAAGAGGCCAAATCAACAACTCACTGGTGTCCCTGAAAGAGAGGGAGAGAGAGCAAGCAATTTGGAAAGCATATTTGAGGATACTGTCCATGAAAATTTCCCCAACCTCACTAGAGATGATAACATTTTAATTCAGGAAATCCAGAGAATCCCTGAAAAATACTGTACAAGATGACTATTCCAAAGATATGTAACTGTCAGATTTTCCAGGATCGACATGAAAGAAAAAAGATTGAAGACAGCTAAAGAAGGGCAGGTCACCTACATAGGGAACCCTATCAGGCTAACAGCAGATAATTCAGTGGAAACCCTAAAAGCCAGAAATATTGTGAACCTATATTTAGCATTCTTAAAAAATCTAACCAAGAATTTTATATTTAGCCATAAGTTTCATAAGAGAAGGAAAAATAAAATACTTTTCAGAAAGACAAGTGCTAAGGAAATTTATTACAAACAGACTTTCCTTATAAGAGGTCCTTAAGGGAGTGCTAAACATGAAAGCAAAAGGCCATTATTGGCCATCACAAAAACACACTTAAGTACATAGGACCACTGACACTGTAAAGCAAACTCACAATCAAGTCCACATAACAACCACTTAACAACACAATGATGACAAGATCAACTCTGCACACATCAATATTAACCTTGAACTAAACTGGCTAAATGCCTTACTTAAAAGGCATAGAGTGGCAAGTTGGATAAAGAAGCAAGACCTAAATATATGTTGTGTTCAAAAGACCCATCTTACATACAAAGACACCCATAGGCTCAAAGTAAAGGGTTGGAGAAAGATTCATCAAGTAAATGGAAAACAAAAAAAAGCAGAGGTTGTTAATCTTATTTCAGACAAAACAGACTTTAAACCAACAATAAGCTAAAAGGGGAAAAAAAAGTGTATTGCATAATAACTGGTTCAATTCAACAAGAAGACTTATCTATCTTAAATATATATGCACCCAATGTTGGAGCACTCAGACTCATAAAACAAGTTCTTAAAAACAAATGAAGAGACATATAACCACATAATGGTTATATAGGACTTTAACGCACCACTGAGATTATTGGACAAATCATCAAGGGAAAATAGCAGCAAAGATATTTGGGACCTAAACTTGATACTTAACCAAATGGACAGAACACTCTACCCAACAAAAATAGAATATCCATTCTTCCCATCTATGCATTGTACACACTCTAAAATTAACCAAACACTCAGCCATAAAGCAATTCTCAACATACGAAAAAAATAGACAAAATCAAATGAACCACACTCTCAGATAAGAGCACAATAAAAAATAGAAATCAATACAGAGACTATCTCTCAAAACCATACAATTAAATGGGCATCAAATAATCTGATCCTGAATGACTTTTGGGTAATTAATGAAATTAGGGCAGAAATCAAGAAATTTTTTGAAACAAATGAAAACCAAGGTATAACATGCCACAATCTCTTGGACGCGTCCAAAGAAGTGTTAAGAGGAAAGTTTATTGCACTCAATATCCATATAAAATTAGAAAGTTCTCAAATTTATAACCTAATATTACAACTAGAAGAACTAGAAAAACAAGAGCAAACCAACCCCAAAGCTAGCAAAAGAAAACAAACAACCAAAATCAGAGCTGAACTGAATGAAATGGAGATGAGAAAAACCATACAAAAGATGAACAAAACCCAAAGTTGTTTCTTTGAAAGAAAAAATAAGCTAGAACCCTAGTTAGCTTAATAAAGAAAAGAGAGAGAGAGAGAGAGAGATCTAAATAAACACGATCAAAAATGACAAAGGGGAAATTACCAACAACCCCACAGAATTACAAAAATCCCTCAGAGACTATTATGAACACCTCTACGCACACAACTGGAAAACCTAGAAAAAAGGTTGATAAAAAGGGAGGTTTCTGTAAAACATACAACCTCTCAATTATTGAAGCAGGAAGAAATTGACACACTGAACAGACAGACAACAAGTTCCAAGATTGAATCAATGATAAAAAATCTACCAACCAGAAAAGGCCTGGATCAGAAGAATTTACATCCAAATTCTACTAGTCATATAAGGAAGAGCTGGTACCAATCCTATTGAAACTATTTCAAAAAGAAAGGAAGAGGGACTCCTCCCTAAGTCATTCTATATGGCCAGCATCATTATCAAAACCTGGAAGAGATACAATGAAAAAAGAAAATCTCAGTCCAATATCTTTGATGAACATAGATGCAAAAATCCTCAGCACAATACTAGCAAATCAAATTCAGCAGCACATTAAACAGCTAATCCACCATGATCAACTAGGCTTTAATTCTGGGATGCAAGGTTGATTCAACATATGCAAATCAATAAATATTATTCATTATATAAACAGAACTAAAAGCAAAAAACACGTGATCATCTCGATAGACACAGAAAAGTCTTTCAATAAAATTCAACATCACTTTACATTAAAAAAAAACCCTCAACAAACTAGGCATCGAAAGTACATGTCTCAAAATAATAAGAGCCATCAATGACAAACTGACAGCCAGCATCATACCAATGGGCAAAAGCTGGAATCATTCCTGGTAAAGACAGTTACAAAACAAAGATGCCCCTTTTCACCACTCTTATACAACATAGTACTGGATGTCCTAGCCAAGGGAATCAGGCAAGAAAAATAAACTAAAGGCATCAAATAGGAAGTCAAACTATCTCCTTCTTCATGGATGAAATGATTCTACACTTAGAAGACCCCAGAGTATCTGCCCAAAGCCTCCTGAATCTGTTAAATAACTTTAGCAATGTTTCAGGATACAAAATCCATGTACAACAATCAATACAGTTACTCTACATCAATGACATCCAAGCTGAGAGTCAAATCAGGAATGCAACCCCATTCATGACCGACACAAAAAGAATAAAATAACTAGGAATACAGCTAACCAGATAGGTAAAAGATCTCTACAATAAGGAAAGGACTCCCTATTTAATAAATAGGTTAACTGGCTAGCCATATGCAGAAAATTGAAGCTGGGTGCCTTCCTTACATCATATACATAAATCAACTCAAGTTAAATTAAGTATTTAAATGCAAATCCTAAAACTATATAACCTTAGAAGAAAACCTAGGAAATATCATTCTGGACATAGCCCAGGCAAGACCTTATGACAAAGACTCCAGAAGCAATTGCAACAAAAAGAAAATTTGACAAATGGGACCTAGTTAAACTAAGGAGCTTCTGCACAGCAAAAGAAACTATCAATTGAGTAAAAAGAAAACCTACAATATGGAAGAAAATATTTGCAAACTATGCATCTGACAGATGTCTAATACCCAGAATCTATAAGGAACTTAAATCAACAAGCACATATGAACAACCACATCAATAAATGCGCAAAGGATATGAACAGACACTTCTCAAAAAAAGACATACATGCAGCCAATAAGCATATAAAAAATTCTCACTATCCCTAATCATTAGAGAAATGCAAATCAAAACCAAAATAATATACCATCTCGCATCAGTCAGAAGACTGTTGTTAAAATGTCAAAAAGGAACAGACGCTGGCTAGATTTCAGAGAAAAGGTAACACTTATACACTGTTGGTAAAAATGCACATTAGTTCAGACACTGGGGTAATTGGTTTGGAAATTATCCAAAGAGCTAAAAACAGAATTGCCATTTGACACAGCAATCCCATTGTTGGATATGTATCCAAAGTGTAAATTTTCTACCATAAAGATGCATGCACATGTATGTTAGTCACAGCACTATTCACAATAGCAAAGACATGGAATCAACCTAGATGCCCATCAATGTTTGATTGGATAAAGAAAATGTACATATGCACCATGGAATACTATGCAGTCATAGGAAAGAATGTCATAGGAAAGAATGAAGTTCTGTCTCCTGCAGCCCCATAGATGGAGCTGGAGGCCATTATTCTAAGCAAATTAATGAAATAACAGAAAACCAAATACCACATGTTCTCACTTGCAAGTGGGAGCTAAACACTGAGTATACATGAACAGAAAGAAGAGAATAATAGACACTAGGCCCTACCTGAGGGTGGAGGGTGCAAGGAGGGTAATGTATTTTTTAAAAAAAACTACTAGTTGGGTATTATGTTGATTACCTGGTGACAAAATTATTTGTACACCAAACCCCATGACCACAATTTACCCATGTAAGAAACCTGCGTATGTACCCCTTGAACCTAAATGAGTTGGAAATACATAAATCAAAAAATTATTATAAGAGATGAAGAAAGACATTATATATTAATAAAATATTTAACACAGCAAGAAGATATAACAATTGTGAACTTGTACACACATAATAAAGAACCATCTTGTATGAAGTAAAAATTCACGTAATTGAATGGAAACATAGGTTCTTTATGATAACAGCTGGCGACTTAAATACTCCACTCTCAATAATGGATAGAATAACCAGACAAAAAAATAAGCAAGGAGATAGACAATATGAACAGCACAATAAAGTAACTAGATCTAACAGACCTATACAGAACACTCTTCCCAAAGACCAGAGAATACATGTTCCTCTCAAGTGCACATAGGACATTCTTGAGGATAGACCATTATATTAAATCACAAACTAAAGCTGGATGGATTTTAAGAGAGACATCAAAGTATCTTCTCCATCCACAATAAGATGGAGTTGCAAATCAGTAACAGAAAGAAGATAGAAACACACACAAATTTGTGGAAATTAAACAACACACTCTTAGACAACCAAAAGGTCAAAGAAGAAATGACAAAATAAATTAGAACATATTAAGAGATGACTGAAAATAAAAACATAGCATACCAAAACTTTGGAGACAGAGCAAAATAAGTGCTAAAGGAGGAATTTACACCTAAAAATACTTGAATGTTTTTAAAAAAAGATCTCAAATTAACTACTAAACTTTACAACTTATGGAACTAGAGTAAGCTAATCAAACAAATTGTGAAGCTAGCAGAAGGAAGAAATAAGTAAAGGGTAGAGATGAGATAAATCAAATAGAGAATAGAAAAACAATACAAGGATAAACAAACAAACATTGGTTCTTTGACAAAACTTTAGCTAAACTGACTATGATAAAGACGTGTAAGACACAATAGAATGAGAGCTGAAAGCTAAGTCATTCCTTCTGATTCTACAGAATTAAAAAGGATTATAAGAAATTAATATGAATAGCATTGTAGCAACAAATTGTATATCCTGGTTGACATGACCAAATTCTTAGAAATACAAGGCTGCCAAGACTAAATAACAAAGACATAGATTATCTGAGTAGACCTGTATTTAGTTAGGAGATTGAATCAACCCAGCAAAGAAAAGCCCTGGGCCTGACTGCTTTACTTGCAAACTCTGCAAATATTTTTAAAAGAACTAACACTAATCCTTCTGAAACTCTTACCCAAAAAAAAGTTGAAGAGGAGGGAACACTTTCTAAGGACATTCTATAAATCAGCAATGCCCTGACAGCCAAGCCAGGAAAAGACACTGTAAGAAAAGTACAAACCAATATATCTTTTAAGCATGGATTCAAAAATCCTCAGACAAATACCAGTACACCAACTTCAGCAACATATTAAAATTATCATACACCATATCAAGAGGAATTTATTATGGCAATGCAAGCATGGTTCAACATACAAAAATGTATCGATGTAATATACTGCATTAACAAAACGAATGGAAAAAACCAAATGATCATCTCCATTCATTCAGAAAAAGGATTTGACAAAATTAAACACTTTATGATTAAATAAAACACTCAACAAAGTAGAAATAGAAGGAAACTACCTTCACATAATAAAAACCATAATGGAAAAAATCATATCTATTATCACATTCAACTATGAAAGACTGAAAGCTTTTCCTCTAAGATCAAGAACAGGACAACAATGTATACTTTTTCTACTTCTAGTCAACAGAATATTGGAAGCTCTAGTCAGAAAAATTAGGCAAGAAAAGGACATAAAAGGCATTTGAATTTGAAAGGAAGAAGTGTAATTATCTCTGTTTGCAGATATGTAATCTTATACGTAGAAAACACTAAAGATTCCACAAGAGAAACCTGTTAGAATTAGTAACCAAATTCTTCAAGGTAGTAGGATACAAAATGAACGTAAAAATAAATTGCATTTCTATACACCTATAATGTACAATGCTAAAAGAAAATTAAGGAAACAATTTCATTTACAATAGCAACAAAAACAACATAAAACTTAGTAATTAACTTAACCAGGGAGATGAAAGACTTGTAAAATGAAAAATACAAAACTGCTGAAAGAAAGTGGCAGAGATACAAATAAATGAAATTACTTTCTTTGTTCATGGATTAGAAGACTTAATATTGCTACCATGTCAATACTACCCAAAATGACCTCCAATTCAAAGCAATCCCTATCAAAATATCAACTAAGTTTTTACAGAAACAGAAAAATACATTCTTAAATTCATATGGACTCCCAAAAAGTACTGAATAGCCAATACAATCTTGAAAAGGAAGAATAAAGACTTACACTTCTGTATTTCAAAACTCACTAGAAAGCTACAATATTCACAACAATGTGGAAAAGGCAGCATAAGTACAAACAAATAGATCAATGGAATCAAATAGACAGTCCACACATAAACTCTTACATAGATGGTAAAATGATTTCGAGCAAGGATTCTAAGACTATTCAATAAACGTTGCTAGCAAAAGTGTATACCCATACTCAAAAGTAAAACTGCAACTTTACCTAACACTATATACAAAAATTAACTCAAATTGATCAAATACTTAAACATAAGAACAAAAACTGTAATTCTCTTAGAAGAAAACATAGGGGGAAAGCTTCACAACACTGAATTTAACAACAATTCAAAGGCATAGGCAACAAAACAAAAAATAAAGTGGACTTCAAAAATTAACAATTTTGTACATCAAAGGACACTATCAAAAAGGTAAAAAGGCAACCCACAAAATGGAGAAAAAATTTGCAAGTCACGTATCAGAAAAGAAATTAATGTCCAGAATAGAGATACTCTAAAATTGCAACAATAAAAAACATTGATTCAAATAATAGGCAAATAACTTGAATAGTCATTTCCCCAAAGATATGATGTCTCAATAAGTACATGAAAAGATGCTCAACATCACTAATCATTAGGGAAATGCATCGAACCTCAATGTGATACTTCACACCATATAGGATAGGTATTATTAGAAAGGAGGAGGGAAAGAAGGAAGGAAGGAAGGGAGGGAGGGAGGGAGGGGGGGAGGAAAGCAAGCGGGGAAAGGAAAATAAGTGTTGATGAGGCTGTGGAGAATCCAAAACAATTGTCCACTGTTGGTGGGAATCTAAAACAATATAGCCGCTATAGAAAACAGCATGGCATTATCTCAAACATCAAAAATATAATTACCATGTGGTGCAGCAATTCCACTTTGGGGTACACACCCAAAAGATTCTGAATCAGGGACACAAACAGATATTTGTACAGCCATGTACATAGCATGTTATTCCCAATAGCCAAAAGGTGGAAACAATTCAAATATTCATCAATGGATGAATGGATAAACATATGTATACATACAGTGGACTATTAATTTTAAAAGTAAGGAAATTTTGACACATGCCAGAGCCTGATGAAGCCTAAAGACATTGTGCTAAGTGAAATAAACCTGTCACATAAGACCACACATTGCATGATTCTGCTCATACGAGCTACTTAGAGTACTTGAATTCATGGAGACGGAAAGTAGAATGGTGGTTGCCGTCGGCTGGAAGAAGAGCAGAATGGGAGCTATTATTTTATTGGTCCATAACCAGATTTTTGACAACAGTTCTGGATACGGACAGTGGTGATGCTTGTCCAACAACGTAAAAGTATCGAATGCCACTAAACTTTACACTTAAAAGTGGCTAAAACAATCACTTTTATGTTACATATATTTTACTACATTTTTAGTATAAACAAATGAGAAAAATAGCATATTTCTACTGTAGCAATAATCAGCAGTGAACAAAAATTAAGATAAAATTTGCAGTAATACCAGAAATTATGAAGCATCTAAGAGTTACTTTGATACGTAATTTTTAAGCCTTCTCTAGAGAAAAGTTTAAAATCCTATTAGAGGGCAGAAAATAAGACCTGATTAAATGGGGGAGGCACTCCATCATCTTGGATAGGAAATCATAATGTTAGAAAAATGGCTGTGCTGGAAGTGTGGCGAGATGGCTAGTCGCCCCACCCTGAGCAGCTGTTCTCTCTCAACCTTACTGCGGCACTTCTTTGCAAAGCTGCCACTGTCATGAATATATGTTTTTTAGATCGCAATTCTATTCTGTATTTTAAAATAATTAATAGTCAGGGGTTAGATCTATTTCTGCAAGGAGACGTCAATTATTGCTAAACCTGCATACGGTGCATAAAAGTTGTTTGAGTGAAGAAGATGGGGTTCAGCATTCTGGGAACCATTATCCTCTATAAAGTTTTATAATTGCATTTTCAAGAGACCCAAGGCCATGTTTCATACAGATACTATACGCACAAAAGCAGCACATAAAGCATATTTGTTTATTGTACGGGCTGATGGAGAAATGAGAATTTCCACCGGGGCAGACAGCCAAGATACTTTAAAATAGATTCCCACTTTACAAGGTGGATGGGGCTGGCCAAGGCAGGAGAGGGTGATCAGAAATCCTGTCATCTAAGTAAAGGTGACCTCCAGCTGTGAGGACTCCCTCCTGACTCAAATTCACAATGGGCTTTACCTAACTGCCTTTTGGAGATGAGCACTTCTTTAAGTTATGTTTATTCGTCTAATCCTTCTTAAGAGACTTAGAATGTCTTTGATGCGAGAACTCATATTTCAGTCAGGTTCGTTCCTGATATCACAGATGATAAAATCTCTGTTTGGTGGTGTTGGCTGAATCTATCTCTGAGGGAAAATATACAGTTTAATAGAGTTTTTCTCTAACATATTTCTATATACCAACAAGGTTCATGGTAAAATTGACCAGTCAGCAAATCATTTACTACTAAAGGTATTTATTTCTCAGAATCTATACATTTAAATCATAAAACTTAACAAAATATATAGATACCTCCATTACCCAAACTCTATTTCAAGGATTTCTAGCTCTCAATGTCCTCAAAAATCATAATATGCATTAACATAATAAGAAATTTAGAAATAGTGAATTTTTTAAAAGCTTATTTTTGTTTAACTCCATGTTTCTATGAATTTTAATTTCTCACTGAAATATTTTATCAAACACCTAACCCATATCTCATGACCCAAAGTCTAAACTTGTACATATAATTGTCCACTCATCATGTCTATTAATATTTTTATGGGCCTCTCTATTCCTGAAGGTTCACGGTGGCAAACATAACCTTCTGTAGCTATCAATAGGAATGTATTAAGCATATAATGTAGCTCACAGAATCTCTGAGCGCTGGAGTACCTGACATGAGAGCTGCAAATTAAGGAATAAGCAACGTACTAACATTTGGCCTAATCTCCCATAACCATCACCGGGCAGCAGCACCTCAGGGTCCACCACTAACCACGGGTACTGCTGCTGGTACCAAGACCGATGCTCACCCCTATCATTAATGGACACTGAACAGAATGTCTTTCATCACATGGATCTCTTCCAGGTGCAAATATCATGCAGATGCATTTGATTGCCAACATCTATGTGATACACTTTACATACTTCTACTGCAAACAAAACAGGAAAGAGTTGTGACTTGTGGCTTGAAAAGTCAGGACCTAAATAGATAGAAATTCCCTAAACATTGTATGCCAATCAGATAATCTTGATTATGCTACAGTAACAAGAGAAAATCTCAATGGCCTAAAACAAGTGGAGAAGGAGCTGATGGAAGGTGCTCAGTGCATCTGAGACATTCTGGAATGTAGGCTGATAGAGATGTCAATCTCAATATGTGATCACCACTGCAGAATAAAAGGGGACATAGTAAATTGTGAAAGAGATCTTCAAACTTCCACCTAGAAATAATGTACATTACTTCTACTTGCAATTTATTTGCCAAAGCAAATACTATAAGCATGCCTAAAATTACAGAGGGCAGGAAGGTGCAACCCTATCCAGTCCCCAGAAGAAGAGGAGAACTGAAATTTTTGTGAATCAACTTCCCAGTTGCCATATATAGAAAAGGTGGGTAAAATATCCAGAAGAACCAAGAAGTTTGACAAACGTTTGCCACATCATCACAAATATAAGATTGCATCCAATCTCAATTTTTTCCCCAAACATTTTTTTTTTCCCTATTTCGGTATCACCAACCATTCTTTAAAATCGATTTTGAAGCCATTCACTTCTTTCTGTTTCCATGGCTACCACTTTTGTCCAAGCCCCCATCATCTCAGGTGACACTGCTCTAATCATGAACTCTTTCAATGACTTAATACTAACTCTAAGGGTATTTTAAAAAGAAAACAAAACAACTTTATCTCCGTTTGTAAGACTCATCTTTATCTATCTCCTGCCTAGTTCACCAGTAAACTGAACACCTTTTAGACCCTCAAAATTATTATCCTTTAGCCAGCTGTGAGGGGATGGACCTATAGTGCCAGCTACCCAGGAGACTGAGGCTGCGATGAGCTATGATAGCACTACTGCCCTCCAGCCTGGGCAACAGTCTTAAAAAAATGATTATTTTTCTCTCCCTCAGGCCCTTGTTCATATTCTCCCTTTTACCTACAACAAATGGGAGCATTGTTCTGTTGTTATTGCTGCTGCTGCTGCTAGGCTCTCAGCGATTTTATTTTCCTTCTATTGGGGTGGAATTCTATGGGGGGCACAGATTTGGCTCTGTTCATCCCTGGATTCTAGCACTTGGAACAGCGCCTGCCATACTGGCATGTGCATCCTTAGAGAGCAGACAAAAAGGCCACACTTTAGTAAAGCCATCAAAAAGCTTCCAGCATTCCACCTAAAATATAATTTCATCTTTTTCTGTTCACCTATAGTGCTGTATGCATCCTTCTACAAAAGAAATGCTTGCATTATCACATTTACCTTCTACTGCTGAGGAGGAGGTTTTCTAGGCTAACTACAATGGTTACTTGGTAATGAGATATAGCCTCTCAAAGTCCCTGGCACACTACCTTCACACTCTTTATCTCCTTTCTTCTTTATATAGTTTCTTCCATCCTGTAGTCATTAGCAGCACAGTGGATTATTAATTAAATATCATCAACCAATTAGAAAGTGATGGATATTATACATCAAATAAACAATAACCATTAACTTCCTATAAAGATACATTTGTGCACACCACAAACAGATAAAAGGCTGTACATATCTAGATAATACATTTGCAATAGAAGTATATTATTAAGTTTAAATTTCTCATGTGTAGCACATGTGAGCACAGGCAGACACTTTTGTATAAATAGATATATGTTACATTTCTAAACTATAAATATAATGTTCAGGGAGGGTGTATATTATTTCTATAAGTGTATAACTATATATAGACATGCATATAATACTGCATTTATATAGCAGCTTGTAAAACTTTAGGATAGAACAAGTTGCAAAATAAAAAGGGAAGATTTTAAAAATAGAAATAGCATCTTTCCACTGGGGGAAAGGACTCACAAGTAGTGATTTTACAAACACCTTGTGAAAAGCTGAGGGTTTTCTTGTGCAGTCAAAGAACTCCTGGGCAGTTGATTTGAGGTTGCATTTCTCAAACGATAGCCCAAGGGCCAACTACATCAGAGCCCTCCGTGTGTGTCAAACATTCAGTTTCCAGGACATCACCCCAAACCCACCACTTCAGAATATCTGGGGACTGGGCCCACAAATCAGTATGTTTAGCAAGTTTGACAGATGATTCTGTTGGATGCTGTGTTCAGAGAATCATTGATCTAAGGCGCCCTGCCTTGGGCAAACAGGCTTGTGTTGAGGGATAGCAGGCACGATGGGGAACAGCTGTGAGTGGGAAGTTAGAGATTCTGCGTGGTGAAGCACAGAAGGCTGGCTACGTGGTGGGTGCTGGCATGCTTGGAGTGCTGGATTCAACAGGGTGTGGGTGATAAAGTAGAAGGATTGTTTAAACGAGGACCTTATGTTCCCCTTCAAGGTTAAGGAAGCAAGACTCTCAGCTGTCTGCTTTTCCATTTCTTATACTTCCCTTTCATCTCCCGTTCTTTGACCTTTCATTAACATGTTTTCCACCAGAAATATGCTCTGAATCTTGGTGGAGCTTAGCGCTGCCTCCCTCTATTGTCTCCTCCCAGCACCTTAGACTCTGGTTATGGACAGGGGCGTAAAGTGGCAGCCACTACCCAGCGTCTTGGGAAAAGGCACTTCTGAAATCAGGTGACTACTGCTCTGCAGGCTCTGAGACTATCAGAGATCAGAGGCATCTTAGAGATCATTTAGGTTAACACGGTCTCTCATTTTAAACTAAGGAAACAGCTTTAGAAAACAGTTAAGAAACTAAGATCAGAAAGCAACTTAGCAGCTGAGCTAATCTGGTATCCAGGCCTCTTCTCTCTCCCTTAATCTTTTTCAGAAATTCTCTGTAATACATCTTTAAATAGTTATCTAAATTGAACTACTGTCTCTTGTCTTCTGTAGGCACCACATAAATAATTTTAAGAAATAAATAAAACATTGAATGATTAACCACTGGATAATGAAGGAACATATTGACGGAAAAAGAAAATTAAAAATGAGTTTCAGTATCATCTAGATATTTATGGTTACTAGAAACGCAAATGTACTCAATAAACTGCATTTTAAAAAAGAATTTTATTACCTGTAACTTCATAACATATATATGACACAAGCACATGAGACATTCCCCATATTCAATCCCATTTGGCCTTTTAAAATGTTAACAGATATTCATAAATTCGTAAGATTTATTTTAAAAACTGCCAATGTGGGACATTAAGACATCTGACATTCTATGCAGCTAGCTACAGCAGAATTAG
The DNA here is from genome assembly GCF_001604975.1 of Cebus imitator. Classification (NCBI taxonomy): domain Eukaryota; kingdom Metazoa; phylum Chordata; class Mammalia; order Primates; family Cebidae; genus Cebus; species Cebus imitator. Next base: position 11,602,321 of record NW_016107344.1, read on the forward strand.
AACACAAACCCAGACCTGTTGAATCCTTTTCTATTGACCATAAAGGAGAGAGAATTACATACAGAATCTCTTTCCAAAACAATTCTTAGGAGACACAAATAGTCTCACTCTGTGAATATCATTTAAATCAAATATGTACGAATGCTTCCTGTTTTATATGTGAATAAATTAAATTAGCTACAGTATTCTTTTTAAGTGTCACGATAGCTAGGTCTAAAATTTAAGAAGAAATGAACAAATATAGAGATGGAATCACCAATGCTGTTAAAGCCTGGAATACGTGATGATCATGGTGGGCTTTGTTATGATCAACCATCTGGCCCCACCACCAGCTCCTGCGTATCTCCCACCCTTTCAAACATATTCTAGCCATGCAAGGCTACTCAGACCATTAGTACATCACAGAGGATGCTTCTCTGTACATCTTCAGTTTTTAATTTGATAATAGTAAATATTCTTTTTTTTTTAACTAAAAAGGTAATGTCTTTTACAACAAATGTGAAATGTGTTTTATATATTTGTAAACAACATTCTGGGTTGTATATAATAATTTTTAACTTATATATCATCTCATTTTGGAGCCAAAATGACATCATCCCCCAATATTCTTTCCTTTCTTTCTTATTTTATTTTATTTATTTTTATTGCATTTTAGGTTTTCGGGTACATGTGAAGAACATGCAAGATTGTTGCACAGGTACACACATAGCAGTGTGATTTGCTGCCTTCCTCCCCTTCACCTATATCTGGCATTTCTCCCCATGTTATCTCTCCCCACCTCCCCACCCCCCTATCCCTCCCCCATTTCCCCCCAACAGACCCCAGTGTGTAGTGCTCCCTCCCTGTGTCCACGTGTTCTCATTGTTCAACACTCGCCTATGAGTGAGAACATGCAGTGTTTGATTTTCTGCTCTTGTGTCAGTTTGCTGAGAATGATGGTTTCCAGGTTCATCCATGTCCCTACAAAGGACACAAACTCATCATTTTTGATGGCTGCATAGTATTCCATGGTGTATATGTACCACATTTTCCCCGTCCAGTCTATCATCGATAGGCATTTGGGTTGGTTCCAGGTCTTTGCTATTGTAAACAGTGCTGCAATGAACATTCGTGTGCACGTGTCCTTATAGAACGATTTGTAATCCTTTAGATATATACCCAGTAATGGGATTGCTGGGTCAAGTGGAATTTCTATTCCCAGGTCCTTAAGGAATCACCACACTGTCTTCCACAATGGTTGAACCAATTTACACTCCCACCAACAGTGTAAAAGTGTTTCTATTTCTCCACATCCTCTCCAGCATCTGTTGTCTCCAGATTTTTTAATGATCGCCATTCTAGCTGGCGTGAGGAGGTATCTCAATGTAGTTTTGATTTGCATTTCTCTAATGACCAGTGATGATGAGCATTTTTTCATATGTTTGTTGACCTCATGTATGTTTTCTTTTGTAAAGTGTCTGTTCATATCCTTCGCCCACTTTTGAATGGGCTTGTTTGTTTTTTTCTTGTCAATCTGTTTTATTTCTTTGTAAATTCTGGATATCAGCCCTTTGTCAGATGGGTAGACTGCAAACATTTTTTCCCATTCTGTTGGTTGCCGATTCACTCTAATCACTGTTTCTTTTGCTGTGCAGAAGCTGTGGCGTTTGATTAGGCCCCATTTGTCTATTTTGGCTTTTGTTACCAATGCTTTTGGTGCTTAGGTCATGAAGTCCTTGCCTATGCCTATGTCCTGAAAGGTTTTGCCTAGATTTTCTTCTAGCGTTNTTTTTTTTGAGACAGAGTCTTACTCTGTCACCCTGGCTGGAATACGGTGGCATAATCTCGGCTCACTGCAACCTCACCATGCCCAGCTAATTTTTTTGTAGAAAAATATTATTTTTGATGGCACCATGACATTTATTCCATCACATCATTATTCTATAATTAATTTCACTAACTCCCAATTGTTAGAGCTACAGCTTGTTTCCATTATGTCACTCTTATGAAAGCTGAGGATATTTATATATGAATAATGTATCTGTATTTGTAACTATTCTTCATAGGATATATTTATTTTTTATTTATTTATTTTTGAAACAGGGTCTTACTCTGTCATCCAGGCTGAAGTACAGTGGCACGATCACAACTCACTGCAGCCTCAACCTCCTACCTCAGTCTCCAGAGGAGATGGGTCCACAGTTGCAGACCACCATGCCAGGTTAATGTTTTTGTAGAGATAAGGTCTTATTATGTTGCCCAGCCTGATCTCAAACTCCTGGGCTCAAGCTATCCTCATGCCTCAACCTCCCAAAGCATTGGGTTTACAGACTTGAGCCACCATGCCCAGCATATGATATATTTCTAAAAGTGAAAATACTGAGCCTATTAAATCCCTGTTCTATTCATATCAGGTTGAACTTATGTGTGCATTGACCCAGCATTGGCTGGCTTATGACAATACATATATATGTATATATGTAAGAAATAGTTTATATATACATATATATCTCATTATAAATATACTTTATTTTAAATCAAAATGAAAGATGAATCTTGGAAAATGGTAATAGTTTGTCATAATCTTAATCACTTGAGAGAACAATTGTAGTGACTGTTCCGATTTAAAATATTTCTTGGAATAAACCAATATGACTCCCAGCACACAAAAATGTAGCAACTAGTTTAGCTAATGATATTCTTTCTCTATCCCAGTAAACAAATAAGCAAACAAAAACAGAATTTATTTGCATTCACCTGAATAGTTCATCACCTTGCTACAAGATTATGTCAATTCTTTGGCAAAGGGCCACTGTTCAGGTTGCAGGCATTTCATTTCAACCATGTCTCAATCATATACAATATCATATTTATCCACCATGTTAATGACAGCACATAGCTAGGACCTGGAGTCAGAAGTAATGGGTTCTGTAGATATTTTGGTAAGATGCATATTGCTAGGACATAAGAAATTGTTTTACAAAAGTGAAAAGGGCTTGTCAACTCCATGCAATTCCAGTGAGCCCAGTGTCTGGGTATGTTGTGATATCCCTACACAATGAAGGAAATTTTGCTCTTCTTTGCACTTCCTTCTTTTAAGAAAGAAACAGAATATTGGGTAGTCTCTTTGGAATTCAGAAGCAACATACAACAAATTTAGGTTCCTTTGAGCAAATGACCTCAAAGACCTCCATCTTCGATTTGATCTTAGTTACGTACTGCTGCATAACAAATTAGCCCCAAACTTAAGACCTTAGAATAATAAAAAATGTATTATCTTATTGTTTCTGTGAGTCAGAAATCCAAGAACCTCTTCCTTGGGTCTTTTTTTTCAGGGTCTGTCATAAGGGGACAATCAAGGTGTTTGGTGAGGCTGCAAAGTTCAACTTAGAGAGCATTTTCTTAAGTGCTCATTCATGAGGCTATTTGCAAGCCTCAGAAGATTGACTTTCAAGCTTACTGGCTATTGGCCACATATTAGCCATATGTGCTTCTATATGTTGCTATTCACACAACATGGTAGCTTGCTTTACCCAGAATTTTTTTTTGTACCCTAACCTTAGAAGTCATATCCCTTCACTTGAGCTGCCTTTCTCTCTGTTTTTTTTATTTGTTTGTTTGTTTTACTAGAAGTGAGTTATTAGGTCCAGCTCACAATCAAGGGGAGGGAATTACTTAAGGGAAAGAGTGAATACTGGAAGGGAGAGATTATTAGAAGCCACTTTAGAGGCTTCCTATCACTTTGGATATCAGAGCAAAACAAAGATTTCTGGATAGTCCAGCCTATAGAGCAGGTTTCTACCTCTCAACCCTTAGGACCCAGTTAATCTAATGAAGCTCAAAGTAACTTATAATCAGTTTAGTCAGGATTTTTTTTTTAAATGAGCCTGCTTTGCAGATGGCTCTGCATCAGGAATCAGCAAATATTTTTTGTAAAGAGTCTGAGTAAACATTTTAAGCTTTGTGGGCCACATACAGTCTGTCCCATATTATTTACTTTTGTTTTTGTTTTCTTTGGTTTTATGATTTTTGCAGCCATTTAAATGTAAAAATCATTTGTAGTTCATTGGTCATACAAAACAGGCCACCAGCCATATTTGGCCCATGGCTATAGTTTTCCAGTTTATGCTCAACACAATAAGATGGCCCTATTGGAAGTGCCACAGTGGGATTACAGGTACACTCCTGGGTGGCTCTAAAGGATAGTGAGTACATTATAAATGCCCATTTTGTGGGATCTGATGATGCTTTCTGTTTCCTCCTTTCCTGAATGGAGAGACGACTTAAGAATCCACATTGATTCACGAGGAGTGGTGGTTTCTTCAGAATAGTCAAAGACACAGAAGAACAAGATGTGAATGGTTGGAAGAGAGGAATGTAGGTGAATCTCTTCCCATTGCTCTAAAGAGTAAGAATAGATGTGTTTCTTGTGATAGTCCCCATACAGTCAATTTTATGTTATGTGTATTTTTCCACAAGAAAGAAAATTAGAAAAAAAGGACTGGCAGTGGGCTGGATCTGGCCTATGATCTATAGTTGCTGACTCCTCATCTAGAGCAATAAATCAAATTCTGATATATATAAGGTTTGCCAATAGTTTGGTCTAAATACTCCCACCGAGGCTGATATCAAGCCACCAAAGTGACCTCACTGTACATGGAGTTGCCAAAAAATATTCAGTAGCACCCCATTATAGTTTTACCACCACTCACATATAGTAAATCACACCAAGAACACAGGTAACAGTAAAATGTAGTCAAATACTTAGGAAGTGATGAGTTTTATGTATGTATTGATTTTTTTAGTTAATATAACCTATTTCGTTGTAAAATTCATATGATTTAATTTTTAATAATGACTGTGTATAACAACTGGTTCACAAAATTCCTGAAAATTTAACAATGGCTCTGAGCCAATATGGCTGACTTCAAGGCAGCACTCGTTTCTTTCACCATCATAGGACACATGAAAGTTCTAAACATACAAGGTGTCAGGAAATAGGAGGAATTTTTAGGTCTTCCACTCAACGACACTAGTGAGATGTCCTGGCCCAAACTGGCACTTCTGTTCTCCTTATGGCAAGAGGAGTAGACACCTTACCCCAGCTTCTCAGATATCAGCTCTCAGCATCCCCTCTCCCTAGGGCATGTATCCAGCTTCATTAGAATTGAGCACAGACCCTGGACCCTTATGAAAACCACCCTTCTCAATCATCTCTATTTTTCCCTGTGTAGACCTTCCTCCCCTCCCCAAGAAGGACCACATCTGCCTCCAGCAGCATCACTGGAGAAACCTCTCCTCTTAGGCTACTCTTGCAAATGAAAACCTGGGGGAATCTCAGATTTCCATGCCTGGGCAACTTCTGCTTCTTTGTCTCTCAAACAGGAAGGATGCTAAAACCCCTCTACCACACTCCTCCCTCTCTCCTATCCCCAAACAGAGTGAAAAAGGAAGGAAAAAAATAATACCTTTCATTCTTTTGCAATTTCTCCAGCAGTGAGGCTAAATAGGAATTACTCATTTAAGGAATGACCTGGCTACCTCTCTCCTGTTTGAAACAGTGCTTGATTTTTTAATAGGCTCTCAATAAATGTTAACTATCATTCTTAATACATATAAGGAACTGAACTGGCTACATATGGTTTTATTAAAAATCTCGCATTGGACTAAAAGGAAACATGGGCTCAAGCCATATATTTAATTTTTATTTATTATTTAATTATTTAATTATTATTTATTTATTGTATTGAATATTTTTAAATGCCTAACAAAATTAGGTAAACTATGCCAAAGTGTGTATTCAAGACAATGGCATTAACATATATACAGTTTAAGAAGATCAGAAAACTGATAGGAAAGTGCCAGATATTCAAATTACTTAGTCTTTAAATTCAGAGCATTTGACAAAAGTGGGTCCATGGATTAACCAATAAACAGGCATTTTCATTTTTTCAAAATAAACAAAAAACACTTGTAAGGGTATGTGTACTTTTCTTAAGAGGAGATCCATTAATTGCATTATTTTCAAGGATTCGCTGAGCTTCAGAAAATTAACAATTAGAGAAACATCCATTCATATGGAATGAAGTTGGACTAGACAAACTCTGACATTATATCAAATGGTAATATCCTATACAGTCCATATTTATTTTTTGGCCAACAGAGCACCTGTCCTCCTTCTTGTAACAGAGCCTTAGATTCCTTTTGATAATTAGGAATTTCCCACCATTGTGTCTTGGCTGGTTTGACGAGGTCCCATACTTTTATGTGGTAGTCACCTAGCATCTTTTTAATAACTTTAATCTTGGTGACAATTCCTTGACGAGGGCTCTGCCTCCTCGAAGGAGCTGCCAGAACTCACTGTCTCAGGCCTCCTTACTGCTGAGGCATAAACATCCCATTTAGGCCTCATCATTTGATTGAACTTCGTGAGAGTTTGATTTGATTGAGAACAATGTGACAAGGAAGTGGCACACAGAATCCTCTTTTGGACTAAAGGGGATGCAAGGGTGCCCAGCTTTTAGAGACAGCAAGTGCTAGTTGTCTGGCATCTGGCATCCAGTGTTAAGTGGTTCCATGATTTCTCCAAGTCCCAGCAGGGTTGGCATCTGCCCTAGAACAGTGCTGGTACAGTTTGGGCATAGCTCCTGGCTCTTAAGCTTTCAAACCTGAGGCTCTGGCCATCCTAGAGATTCTGTAAGATATTAACTTCCACTATTAAATTTCTTTTCTGCTTTAAGTAACTATTGGAGTCTTGTTTTGTAGCCACGAATGCTGATTAATACATCCCCTCATAGTCAAGGGAGAGTCATGTAATTCAAGCCATGCCAAGCAGATTCTCTCATTTCTGGGACTTTAAATCTTAAGCTTCATGTGGAATCAAGGGTGAAAACAAAAAAGAACATGGAGCTTATTTTTTCTTATGGCTGTGTCCTTATCATCTGATTGAATCTTTTCTACTACTTAAATTCCAGAACTGCCTTGGTCCCTACCCGTTTCCAAACTCTGCTGCTCCAACCCATCTATCCTGTGAGATACTTGATTTTCTTTGAATAAATTCCTTTTGTAGTTAACTTAGCCAGAGTTTGTTGTGTTACAAGAATGCCAACCGAAAAACGAAAAAAAAAAATGAATGTACTTGTCAAGCCTCTACTATAAAAACAAAAGGAAGAGACACACAGAGAAGTCCATAAAAACAGAGGTAGAGACAGAGTGATGCAGCTGCAAACCAGAGAAACAGAAGCTAGAAAGAGGTAAGGAAAGATTCCTCCCTGGAGCCTTCAGAGGAAGCATGGCCCCGCCCACACCTTGCTTTCAGACTTGCAGCCTCCAGAACTGTGAGATCATACATTCCTGTTGTAAGCCACCCAGGCTGTCGTCAAAAGGCAGCCCCAGGACACAATACAAAGGCAATGTCTTATATCTGGATCGAATTTTGTGTTCCACAGGCCTACGAATTTGCCAAAACTCAGAGAATGTACACTTAAGAGATTTCAAATTTTTTGTATATAAATTTTATCTTTCCAAAAATAATACTATAAACAAGTACCAAAATCAAATGAATGTTTATTGAAGGTTTCAGGACTGAGCTATATTAATACCTGCAACGTTCTTTGAAATGCATTTTAAAAATAAGAGGGACTGATGGATGATTAGAAAAATGGATAAACAGATACATAATAAACAAATATAGCAGATGTTAATTTGTAGGATCTAGGTGGTAAAGGTGTGGGCATTGGCAGTAATTTTTTTTCAACTTGTCTATTTGAAAATGTTCATAGAAAATTGTCAGACAAAATAATAATAAACTCTGTTGCATATTACAGTCTGGAATTTTCTGCCTTTCTTTAAGAAATGTAAAAGTTCTGCAATGGTGAAAAATAATGCATTATTGTTTGTTTTCATTCTTTCACTGCATATGCTTATTATGCTAAATAGACATGCAGCTTGCACCACCAAGATGAAGAAAAAAGATAAATTTTATGAAAAGATGAGGAAAAAAATATCCAGTATGTTTGTTGCCGGCAGAAGTATAAAAATGTACAGCTCTGATGAAAACCAAAATCCAAGGTTAACTCTTGGTCAGAATCTGACAAAGGAAAACACTGTGGTCAATAGTGTAACCATTTCCTAAGTTTTAAAATCTTATTTTTAAATTTCATAACTCTTATCTTCTAACCATAAACAAAGTTGGAATCTAAATATATACAGAATTTTGTGTGTAAGTCTGGATTTAGAAATGTGCCAAAATATACATATTGTGTTCTTTCAATCTCCTATGACAAACGTAATCTACCAAGTTGGGTGACATTAACTTCCTTAAATATGCATACCTTGTTTAGTCAGAAAGCATGGAGAGGTTATATCTTTTTCTGCTTCCCCTAGTGCTATTCTGTCTTAAATGACTTGGACTCCTTCCTCATTTGACTACTAAGGAAGTTGATAGAGCAGCTCATAAGTTGTAATCAAAAATTGTAAACAGGTAAATGAGATCTCTATAAAGTAGGGCAATCCACTCACAATCTACAATATAGACGTGTTGCATGTGCATATGTAAAGAGTGCTTTCAAATCCATGGTAAACAAAGTCCATGCTTGGCTAGCCCAGCTCAGAAATACAGAATCCAATACTGCAGCATAAAATAACGCTGTATTTTTAAAATAAACTGAAGTGTTTTTTACAGCCTTAAATGCATAAATGTGCCTTGTGGCAACAATATCCTTCCAAGGAAGAATTTCCATATTGAAGTTGAAGTTTTTCATACTTATATTTTTACTTCCAAAAATGCTCTTGTGACGGTCTATACAACTTGCCACATCCTTTGTGAATATTTACAACTAATTATTTTATTTACATAACATGTTTCTTCATACTTCATGTTAAGAAGTCCTTATCTCTTCATCTAGGCAGAGGAGGAAGCAGAGAATACAAATAACTGATCCAAAGAATAAGAAGTCTTTGCCCGCCCTGAAGGGTCCAGTACAAAAGGAATTTAACAGAAAGCATGTGACATCTTACATTTGGTTCCACAAAATGTGCAGGAATAAATTAAGAAGGATGTGCTCATGCTTACATTGTAGTGTGTGAGAAAAAAAGGCTTAAGGGTTTTATGAAATTTTAATTTTGATAAGAAATAGCAGCATTCTAGATGTAGTGAAGCTCCACAATGAAGATAGAATGCTCATGAATCTTTATGAACTGAATACTATTATATCAAAATAGTTTTTTTAAATCTAAGAAACAAATTGACAGAAACACATTAGATGTGAGAGGCATAATAAACTTCCCTTGGCTATTTCCACATTAAATAGGCAAACATAATAATAAATGTGTGCAACACACCTTATAAAAATAAAAATAAAGCTATTGACAAGATGAATTGATACAGACCTAAAACGTCTCAATAAACAACAGCAAATATATCCTAAAGAAAATCATGAAATACATTATGAATAAGTAGGATTAGCTCAAAGGCCCAATTGCAAGGACCCCGTGCAAGGATGGTCCAATATTAGAATATGTATTAATATTATTTCTTAAAACAATTCTTTAAAGAAGATAAATATTAGAGTTATATCAATACAGGTAAGACTGTGTTTGGTACCATTCAGCTTATGTTGATTTTTTAAAAAAATTTTGCAATAAACAAAAAAGCTCAATTATCGTAAAAAACTTCCTTTTGAAATGTACATCATTGGCATTCCTTTCTATGGTTTCACCACAATTTTCTTAGTAATATTTTATTGTTTAAAATTAACCTTGTTTATAATTGTTGCATTGTGAATTACACAACGTTTTTTTGTTTTTAGAAGAGATGGAGCTTCGCCATGTTGGCCAGGCTAGCCTCAAACTCCTGGCCTCAAGCGATTCACCAGTGTCCACCTACCCAAGTGCTGGGATTACAGGCCTGAGCCACGGTACCTGGCCAGATTACTGCTTTTTTACTTCCAAATATTGAATACCATTTCTCTTTTACAGAAACGCTCTTCGTTAGCTACCATTTCTTTTTAGGGATAATATTTTGAAATACTCCTTGTCAGCTACCAGCTAGACAGTTGCCAGATTACACTTTCAGCTACATACTTTTATTTTGTTTTTTGATCGTTTGTAGTTATTCTTTTCTGAATAACTCTGTTTACTGCTATTTCTAGTCCATATTTTTAACTAGATATTAGAACTTTCTTAATTAAAGATCCTATAACCAGAAGTCAGAACACAGACTGCTATATATCATGGCCTCAATTCCAATGAATGATTTGACATCTCCCCAAAAAACTTAAATTACAGTCATTTTCTTACCACTCAGTTTACTTATTACCTGAATTATTATTATTCTATTTTTATCTTATATTCTTCTATGTTCAACTAATTGATCTTCATATATAGATGCTGATAAGAAATTTATATTTAATAAATATACAGTTATATGATACACTATTTTTTAATTTTTTAACATATTTATGACTCTGAATTTTTCTTAACTATTCTATATCTCTTTTTATGCTACTGTCTAGTAAGACCATGTCTAGTTATTTTTATTTTAACTCTAAATGTTTAATTAGTGAAATTATGTACCTATTTTGAAGTAGCTATTCCCAAAACTTACCTAAAACTTTGGATGTACTGTAAAGAAAGAGAATGTTATGAAAAGGTAAGGATAGGCCAGTTGTATCAAGTGAGTTTATATGTATTCATTACATTTCTGTTTGCTTTTTATACTCTTCTATTGCTAACATTCTGTTTATGTTACACATCAGTACATTACTGCATGTTTTCCAAACTTGAAACAGATCTGTCTCATCTCTCTTAGAGTCTCACAAGATGTTCTTGTAGTTTACTAATGCCAGTTTAAAATATCATTAGCCACAGTAACTCAATATTAACTGCATGTAGGAAGATTTCTATCTGTTATCCTTCTCCAAATAAAATTATTGTAAATTGTTATATGTGAATGGTTTTGAAATATTAAAACAGCCAGAGAAAGTTGATTTGCTAATTATCCAGAGCAAATCATATGTTTAATTAAATAGTAGTCATCTGCAAGAAAGTCACATGATGAATAGTAAAATACAAAACTACTTGTACTGATAACAATTGCAGTATTAGTATTCTTTTATGATTGTCAGATTAGTATCTTCCACCCTTCTTAAAATAAAGCAATATTCAAAAAAGGAAGAGGGCTTTTGATGTAAGCTTTTATTAGATTAAAGGTATATTACATTTCCAATGATTCAATCCCTTGTTTTAACATGCTTTAAAGTCAAATGAAATATTAGAGCAAGATATTTAAGTGATTTATTTATTTATGGTGTCATTTCTGTTATAATTTGATCTGTCAAACTCTTTAGAGAATTAATCAGATAATAAGCAGGCCTGATAACAAAATATCAATTTTAGTAAGTAAACCTGTTTTAATTGTTCAGTTGAAAACTGTGAAAATACAATTAAATGGCATGAGAAATACAATCTCATTTATTGATTAATTTATTTATTTATTATACTTTAAGTTCTAGGGCACATGAGCAGGTTGTGCAGGTTTGTTACATAGGTATACATGTGCCGTGGTAGCGGTTTGCTGCATCCACTGCCCGTCACCTACATTAGGCATTTCTCTTAATGCTATCCCTCCCCAATTCCGCTACCCCTGCTATTCCTCCTCTAGCCCTCAACTCCCCAGGCCCCATGCACTTATAGTATGCTTCCTTAAAAATAGTGATATTTAAGTGCAATCACATATTTACCCCTTCAACAAAAGTTGTAACAAGAAAAAGAATGAGGTAGAAAATTCATAACTTCATCTAATAGTCAGAGTCTGATTTCAATTCTATTGAGGCACACCTGGGTGATTGATATCATATTTTTTAACTGCACAGAAGCATTTCTTGAAAATTTTCTATTCAACAGTAAATGCTGAACAAAGTTTTGTCTAACCATAGCCATTAAAGTAATTATGTGAAGGCCTTAGTTTTCATTTCATTTTACCCATTTCAGTTACAAAATAAATTGCTCTATAATTTCTTTAAATAGAAATCTTTCTAAAACACATTAAGCAGCTTCCTCTTTCTTCATCCTCTAATAATTCAATAATTTACAAATTTGCCTCTGATACCTTTGCAACATTCCAAGAATTTGGACCATATATCCACCTCTCTTATGGAAATTCAGCTGCTCCTAATGAGGTTCCTATCTTTCCATCCCGTCTTCCCACCTTTCCTCACACCTTCCCAACATTACCACTATATCCTAAGATAACACATCTTTTATATAGACTCAGTCTTTCTGCTTTTCTACGTTAGAAGCAATAACACAAGTGGTAGGCTCCCACTTCGTTAAACAAATCTTGCAGCAAGACAAAGATATTCTTAGGAAATGTTCTGGGTTTTTTGTTGGGTCACATCTTCCAGCTTTTAATTCTTTTTAAAACATGATTTGGCTGAAGTTTCATTTACATACCATGAAACTTCCCCATTATAAGTGTACAATTTAATGACATTTAGTATATTTATAAAATGATACAGCCATAATCACAATACCGTTTTAGAACATCCACCACTCCCTTTAAGTTCTCTTATGCCTGTCTGCATCCCACCCCAGCCCCAGACTACCACCAATTTGCATTTTCTGGAGATTTTTATATAAGTGGAATAATACTATATACATTCCTTGTATCCGGCTTTTCTCCACTTAGCAAAATAGGGTTTTTTTTACTTGATCAAAATTATGTAAAACTTGAATTCTTTTTTTTCTCCTTTTTTTTAAAAAAAAAAATATATTTTTCCTTAGGTTATTGAGATATATAGGTGGTGTTTGGCTACATGAGTAAGTTCTTTAGTGGTGATTTGTGAAATTTTGAAGCACTCATCACTCAAGCAGTATACACTGTACCCTATTTGTAGTCTTTTTAACCCTCACCCTTCCCACCATTTTCCCGAGTCCCAAAAGTTCATTGTGTCATGCTTATGCCTTTGCATCCTCATAGCTTAGCTCCCACCTATCAGTGAGAATGTACGATGCTTGCTTTTCCCTTCCTGAGTTACTTCACTTAGAATAATAGTCTCCAACTTCATCCAAGTTGCTGTGAATGCCATTAATCCATTCCCTCTTATGGCTGAGTAGTATTCCATCATATATACATGTATATACACACACCTATAAATATATCTCAGTTTCTTTATCCACTCATTTACTGATGGGCATTTAAGTTGATTCCACAATTTTACCATTGCAAGTTGTGCTGCTATAAACATGCGTGTGCAAATATCTTTTTTGTATAATGACTTCTTTTCCTCTGGGTAGATACCCAGTAGTAGAACTGCTGAATCAAATGATAGTTCTGCTTTTAGCTCTTTAAGGAGTCTTCACACTGTTTTCCATAGTGGTTGTACTAGTTTACATTCCAACCAGCAGTGTGGAAGTGTTCCCTGATCACTGCATCCAAGCCAGCATCTACTGTTTTTTGATTTTTTGATTATGGCCATTCTTGGAAAAGCAAAGCGGTATCTCATTGTGGTTTTGATTTGCATTTCCCTGATCATTAGTGATGAGCATTTTTTTATTTGTTTGTTGACCATTTGTATACCTTCTTTTGAGAATTGTCTATTCATGTCCTTAGCCCACTTTTTGATGGGATTGTTTGCTTTTTCTTGGTGATTTGAGTTCATTGTAGATTCTGGTTATAATCCTTTATCAGATGTATAGATTGTGAAGACTTTCTCCCACTCTGTAATTCGTCTGTTTACTCTGCTAACTGTTCCTTTTGTCATGCAAAAGCTTTAGTCTAATTAAGTCGAAGCTACTTATCTTTGTTTTTATTGCATTTACTTTTGGGTTCTTGATCATAAAATCTTTGCCTAAGCCAAGGTCTAGAAGGGTTTTTCCAGTGCTATCTTCTAGAATTTTTATACTTTCAGGTCTTAAATTTAAGTCCTTAAACCATCTTGAGTTGATTTTTGTATAAGGTGAGAGATGAGGATCCAGTTTCACTCTCCTACATGTTGCTAGCCAATTATCCCAGCACCACTTGTTGAAAAGGGTATCCTTTCCCCAGGAGAACGATTTTGAAGTGCATTGTTTATCACATGTACTAGTGGTTTGTTCCTTTTTTTATTGCTGAATAATATGTCATTGTATGGATGTATCACATGTATTTACTGACAAATGAATCAGTTGTGGTACATTACGATAGGTCTACTTTGGGGCTATTAACAATATGGCGATGACCATCTGTATGCAATGTTTATGTGGACATATGTTTTTATTTCTCTTAGAGATATACCTAGGAGTAGAATTGCTGGACCATATGGAAATTTTGTGTTTAACTTTTGATGAATTGCAAGGTCGTTCTCCTAAGTGGCTACAACATTTTACACTCATACCCACAACATATAAGAGTTCAGTTTCTCCATATTCTCCACACTTGGTGCTTACTGTCTTTTTTTGTTACAGCCTTTTTAAAGGGGTTGTAGTGACATCTCATTGTGATTTTAATTTGCATTTTCTTAATGACTAATGATAGCATCTTATCATATGCTTATTAACATTTGCATATCTTCTTCAGTGAAACATTAAATAGATTGTCTTAATTTTACTTTGTGATAACCTTTCTATATTCTGAATACATTTATCAGATATATGATTTACAGATATTTTCTTAAAGTATATGCTTGTCTTTCCTTTTTGAGAGAAAACCAAAGACTTTGGTGCTTACCTTTTTGGTAAAGGTATCTTTTAAGGCACAAACTTTTAAAATTTGCATAAAGTTTAATTTATCAGGTTATTTTGTGTCATACTAAGTGCTCTTTACCCAATCAGAGATCATTAAGAGTTTCTTCTATTTTTTTCTCTAAGTTTTAGTGTTTTATATTTTAGTATAATTACTTTCTAGTTAATTGTGTGTATGATATGTGGTAAGGGTCTAAACACAATGTTTGAGCATGTAAATACCCACTTGTCTCAGCATTATTTGTTAAAATAATATCGTCTCCCTCTTAAGTTGTCTTGGCACTATTATTAAAAATCAAAAGACCATAAATATAAGGATTTATTTCTGGAATCTCATTTCTAGAATCCAATCTCACAAACCAATCTGTTTCATTGATTTATTTGTCTATCCTTTAGTGAATACCACACTGTCTTGATTCCCTTGGCTTTAGAATATGTTCAGATTAGATACTGTCCACTTTTGTTCTTCTTTTTCAAAATTGTTTTTGGCTATTCTAGATATTTTGAATTTCCAAATAAACTTTATTATTAGCTGTCAAATGCTATTTTAACAGCTTTCTGGTATTTTAACCTTTAGGCAAACTTCTACTTCCAGTTAACCTGAGATGTGATTTACCCTCTCCTCTAAATAATCAAAACAAATACATATAACAAGGATAGTTGACTTGTTAGACATCAGGCAATGAGGACAGTAATCCCTGAGTTGTGGAAGAAAAATGAGTCTTTTGTTTGCCTTAAATTATTGTCTAAAAAAACTTTCCAAGTCACAGCATGGATGGGGATACCCAGTAAGATCCCCGTGTACTCTCTTAGATAAGGAGATGGGCTTGGGAGCCTGAGGAAGCCAAGGTGAAGTTTACTGGAGAAGTGCTTCACAGAGAGAAAATTCTGGAGATCTGTATAAGGTCCTTCTTTAGTATTAGGTGAATACTAATGAGCAGCTTTCAAAAATGAGGAAGTTAAATATACCTCAGATTGATATCTAAATTCATAAGTCCCATTTGTTCTTTATAATGAAGTACAAAAGTGACAATGAAAATATTAAGAATCCAAAACTATGTGTAAGCATAAAACTATAACTTTATTTTTATGATTTTATTAGATTTAGAAGATGGAATGAAAAGGGAAACATTCCCCAACTCATCTAGACAGCTAGAAATACAAGTGAGGCAGTGACAAGAAAAACACTTGTCACACTTCCCACCATGAAAATTTACTTCTCATTAACCTTTGATGAATAAAGCTTTTCAAGGAATTCTTGTGAATGCGTAACTCATGCAGTGAAATTAACAGTCAATGATATATTTAATAACTAAGTGTAAAGCGATTTCAATAGTCTGTGTTTACTCTTCCCATTTTTGGTTTCTGTAAAAGTAACTCATTTATGCATGTTTGAAAATAAAACTGAAGCAATGTAAATCCAATTTCAGAGCATTAAATTTTGTCCTAACAGTACCTTATAAAGATACATTGCCATTATCAGTATGTCAAAGTGTTTTCATGTATTAACTCATTAATCCTCTAACTGTATCTGTAATCCTTAATATTTAATATTCTGACATTACTTAAAAGTGTTTTATTTTAATTTGGGCAGCATAAAAATAGAAGTGCTGGCATGCATTACAGAATTCTCTTCCTTTATAGACACTTTGCCACCAGGGAAAATTTGATAAAATGAATTTTAATTCGCTGATGGATTTCTATTATGTAATTTGAATAAGTACAGCCACAATGAAGAAAAAAATTAACTTGGACTCCTACCACACTTTGTATAACAAAATAATTTCCAGTTAATCAAAATTTCAGATCTGAAAGCTGAAAAAGAAAGTGGTTAGAATTAAATATAATTGAATTTACTTATATTCTTGCGGAGGTCAGAGATTTCTAAGTATCATATTAAAACAATAATGGAAAATTTTGAGATGTTTTAAGTAATTTACATATATGAAAGTAAAAATTAACAAAATAGCATAGATAAAATACAAAGGTAAATGACAAACCAGGAAAATATATCTATGATATACATAAAGGTTTATGAGCTAAGTAATTTACTAAATAACCCATAAGTCAATTACAAACTTAAGCCCTAATTAATTTGCAGAAAAATATCTGGATTAAGGCCCTACAGTTTACAGAGAAGAAAAATTGCCTGAAATCAGAAACTCTAAATGCCCCAACTCTTTTATTGTTAAAGTATATAACTCAAACCTCTAATTTGACAAGACTGAATGCTGGAAAATATATGGAGAACTCTTAGAAATCACTTATGAGTCTTAGGTAGGATAGAAACGCATGTGTTTAAAATAATCTGGTGTTTATCATTACCTCTTACATTTGATTTTTTCTTTGTTTAATTCATTCTCCCTGAAGTATATCCTCAGGCATCCATTCAGCAAACTTCTGGTTTTGATGTAATCAGCTTTTGCTTGAAAATACCTCCATTTCATCCCTCAAACTTGAATGATCATTTGATTAAAGTTTTAGGTAAATAAATCTAAGTTTGAAGTTAATTTTTATCCGTAGTTTGAGAACTCAAATATCTGGCTTCTTTCACTTTTTAAACATTTTGTCATGAAAACCTACCAACACATGGCCCGAGTCCAATTTAAGTTCCCAGTGTGAGAATTCCTGTAGCCTAGGTAAGGTAGCATACATTCAGCATACTCTCAGGGTTCTGATCTCTTTATCCTCCTGGGCATTGTCCTTGGATCCCTTAAATCACCATCATCACACCATTAACTGCCCCGAAACCACTACCAAAACAGCCAAATTTTGAACATTTGTTTTTGCTTCTATGGTTTTAAGTTTTCTCATAGATTTTGGCATTCTTATATTAGTTGGTGCAAAAGTAATTGCATTTTTTTCTATTAAAACTAAGGCAAAAACTTCAATTACTTTTGCACCAACCTATTCTTCTCTGTTCTCTCAAGGATATCAAATAATAATTTTACCCAAAACTTAAGGTGTTTAGAGTGAAAGTATTTTAAGGTTACCTTGTTTTACCATCTTGCTGGATTCAGACTCATAGCTTTCTTCCATCTTTCTTCCCCTAAAATTTATGTCACTGCATATTAGTTCTGAAGTAGCCTAACACTGGATTCTTTTGTTATTTTACTCTAATCTGAGAATCTCTGTCTTTTTACTGCTGTGAGGTGTTGATGTTTATGTCAATCACTACACATAGCATTTATTTCTACTATCTTATTTTGTACATTCTATTTACTATGTATTTTCTTTGCTGCTTCTTTTTTTTTATTATTTTTTCTCTCCTGACTTCTACTGGATAGGTCAACTTTTCTAGCCTGTGGCTCTGTCTTCCAGAACATTAGCTTCTCTGCAGCTTTAGGGTAATTAGCCTGAGTCCAATTTAAGTTCCCAGTTGGAGAATTCCTTTAGCCTAGGTAAGGCGGCATAAATTAAGCACAGACTCAGGGTTTTGTTTATTCATGGAATGTTTTTTAATCTTTCCAGTAGAGAAAGAGCTTCCTTGTCTCTCAAGGGACTATTTTGCAGACGTTCTTTCTCTCCTTTCCCTGAAAATTCATCTTCCAGATGATGTTCTGTCTTTGTGCTGGGATCTTAGTCCCAACTCTCTATCGATCGAAGGCCTAGTGCTCTGTTCCTATAGGGAAAGGAAAGCCTCATTCTCCTGGACCTAAAGTGAGGTTTGATTATAATCCACAAGGCCAACACAGCCTCATTTAACTGGTTTGGTGCTCTGATTTTCAGTTCCTTCTTTGTTTATGGAAAATGGAACTTCCCTTTTTTCATATGAGATTAGCTATACATTAAATTTAAATCTACCATTTCTTCAGTTTGTAATTGAAATGATTCCAGGTTTGCTTTCCCAGTATGTTGCCAGAACAAGAAAACCACTGTATGAAAATTAAAAACTTTCTATCTAAAAATACCTCAGTATTTATAAAATTAATATAAAATGCTAACAACAATAATATACGTAGATACTTTAAACCAAGTAGAAAATATATTAATGCTTCCACAAGAAAAAAAAAATGGCCAACATATAAAAGAACATATGCACAAAGGTTACTATGGCTAAGAAACAATTTGAAATATACAGTTAAGTAAAATTCCAAAATACAAATTAAAACAGACTTTTGATTTTTTATCTTATATTGACAAAAGTTAATACACTTGATAATTATGGTGGTTATTTTCTGAGATGGGCACTCATACACTGCCAGAATGTTTTGAGAGCTTTAAAAATATATTACTTTGAGAGGATATTACCACTGAGCCCACAGAAAAACAAATAACCATCAGAAAATATTAAGAACAACACTATGCACACAAACTAGAAAATCTATTAATAGAAGACATGGATAGATTCCTGAACACATACACCCTCCCAACACTGAACCAAAAATAGTCCCTGAACAGATCAGTGATGAGCTCTGAAACTGAATGAGTAATAAATATCCTACCAGCCAAAAAAGCTCAGGACAAGACAGATTCACAGCCAAATTCTAACAGATAGACAAAGAAGAACTGGTACCATTCCCAGTGAAGCTACCCAAAACAATGAGGAGATCAGCATCATCCTGATACCAAAACCTGGCAGAGACACAACAAAAAAAGGACACTTTAGGTCAATCTCCTCGATGAGGATCAATGCAAAAATCCTCAACAAAATGTTGGCGAACCGAATCCAGCAGCATATCAAAAAGCTTATCCGCCATGATCAAGTAGGCTTTATCCCTGGGATGCAAAGTTGCTTCAACACACTCAAATCAATAAATATGATTCATCACATAAACAGAACTAAAAACAAAATCCACTTGATTGTCTCAGGAGATGCAGAAAAGGCTTTCGATAAAATTCAACACTCGTTCATATTAAAAACTCTCAATACACTAGGTGTTGAAGGAACATGCCACAAAATAATAAGAACTATCTATGACAGACCCATAGCCAACGTCATACTGAATGGGCAAAATCTGGGATATTCCCCATGGAAACTAGCACAAGAAAAGGAAGAATGCCCTCTCTCACAACTCCTATTCAACATAGTATTGGAAGTCCTGGCCAGAGGAATTAAGAAAGAGAAAGAAGTAAAGAGCATCCAAATAGGAAGAGCTGAAATCAAATTATTCCTATTTGCAGATGACATGATTCAACATCTAGAAGCCCAGGTCCAGATGGGTTCACAGTCGAATTCTGCCAGGTGTACAAAGAGGAGCTGGTACCACTCCTTCTGAAACTATTCCAAATAATACAAAAAGAGGGAATCCTTCCCAAATCATTTTATGAGACTAACATCATCCTGATATCAAAACTCAGCACAGACTCAACAAAAAAAGAAAACTTCAAGCCAATATCCATGATGAACATAGATGCAAAAAGCTTCAAGAAAATACTGGCAAACCAGTTGCAATAGCACATCAAAAAGCTTATCCATCATGATCAATCAGGCTTCATCTTGAGGATGTAAGGCTGCTTCAACATACACAAGTCTATAAATATCAGCAACCACATAAACGGAACCAAAGACAAAAACCACATGAGTATCTCAATAGATGCAGAGAAGGCCTTTGACAAAATTCAACAGCCCTTTATGCTAAAAACTCTCAATAAACTAGGTATCAATAGAACATATCACAAAATATAAAAGCTATCTAGGACAAACTCACAGCTAATATCATACTGAATGGGAAAAAACTGGAAGCAATCCCCTTGAAATCTCGTACTAGACAAGGATGCCCTCTCTCACCACTCCTATTCAACATAGTATTGGAAGTTCTAGCCAGAGCGATCAGGCAAGAAAAAGAAATAAAGGATATTCAATTAGAACAGGAGAAAGTCAAACTGTCTCTATTTGCAGACCACATGATTGTGTATTCAGAAGACTCCATCATCTCGGCCCAAAATCTCCTTAAACTGATAAGCAACTTCAGCACAGTCTCAGGATACAAAATCAATGTGCAGAAATCACAAGCATTACTACACACCAATAACAGGCTTAAAGAGAGCCAAATCAAGAATGAACTGCCATTCATAATTGCTACAAAGAGAATAAAATACCTAGGAATACAACTAACAAAGGATGTAAAGGACCTTTTCAAGGAGAACTACAAACTGCTGCTCAAGGAAATAAGAGAGGACTCAAACAGATGGAAAAACATTTTATGCTCATGGTTAGAAAAATCAATATCATGAAAATGGCAATACTGCCCAAAGTAATTTATAGATACAATGCTATCCCCATCAAGCTACCATTGACACTCTTCACAGAACTGGAAAAAACCACCTTAAATTTCATATGGAACCAAAAGAGAGCACGCATAGCCAAGAGAATCCTAAGCAAAAAGAACAAAGCTGGCGGCATCAGGCTACCTGACTTCAAACTATACTACAAGGCTACAGTAATCAAAACAGCATGGTACTCATTCCAAAAGAGAGATATAGACCAATGGAACAGAACAGACGCCTCAGAGGCAATGGCACACATCTACAGCAATCTGATCTTTGACAAACCTGACAAAAACAAGCAATGGGGTAAGGATACCCTGTTTAATAAATGATGTTAGGAAAATTGGCTAGCCATGTGCAGAAAACAGAAACTGGACCCCTTCCTGACACCTTATACTAAAATTAACTCCAGATGGATTAAAAACTTAAACATGAGGCCTAACACCAAAAAGCCCTAGAAGAAAACCTAGTCAAAACCATTCAGGATATAGGCATAGGCAAGGACTTCATGACTAAAACACCAAAAGCATTGGCAACAAAAGCCAAAATAGACAAATGGGTTCTAATTAAACTCCAGAGCTTCTGTACAGCAAAAGAAATAATCATTACAGTGAACCAGCAACCAACAGAATGGGGAAATAATTTTGCAGCCTGGTTATCTGACTAAAGGGCTAATATCCAGTATCTACAAAGAACTAAAACAGATTTACAAGAAAAAAACAAAGAAACCCATCCAAAAGTGGGCAAAGGACATGAACAGACGCTTTTCTAAAGAAGACATATCTGAAGCCAACAAACAGAAAAAAATGCTCATCATCACTAGTCATTACAGAAATGCACATCAAAACCACATTGAGATAGCATCTTATGGCAGTTAGAATGATGATCATTAAAATATCTAGAGACAACAGATGCTGGACAGGATGTGGAGAAAGAGGAACACTTTTACACTGTTGGTGGGAGTGTAAATTAGTTCAACCATTGTGGAAGACAGTGTGGTGATGCCTCAAGGACCTAGAAATAAAAATTCCATTTGACTCAGCAATCCCATTACTGGGTATATATCCAAAGGATTATAAATAGTTCTATTATAAAGACACATGCACACATATGTTCATTGTGGCACTGTTTACAATAGCAAAGACCTGGAACCAACCCAAATGCCCATTGATGATAGACTGGACAAGGAAAATGTGGCACATATACACCATGGAATACTATGCAGCCATCAAAAACGATGAGTTCATGTCCTTTGTAAGGCCATGGATGGATCTGGAAACCACCATTCTCAGCAAACTGACACAAGAACAGAAAATCAAACACCACAGTTCTCACTCATAGGTGGGTGTTAAACAATGAGAACACATGGACACAGAGAGGGGAGCATCACACACTGGGGTCTGTTGTGGGGGACTAGGTGAGGGACAGCAGGGGTGGGGACATTGGTGAGAGATAACAGGGGGAGAAATGCCAGAAATAGGTGACGAGGGGATGGAGGCAGCAAACCACTTTGCCATGTATGTACCTATGCAGCAATCCTGCATGATCTGCACATGTACCCCAGAACCTAAAGTACAATAAATATATACATATATCTTTATATATATATGAATATATATATAAAGAAAGCCCCATAGTCTCAACCCAAAACATCCTTAAGCTGATAAACAACTTCTATGAAGTCTCAGGATACAAAATCAATGTGCAAAAATCACTAGCATTCTTATACTCCAACAATAATCAAGTCGAGAGATAAATCAGGAATACAATTCCTTTGACAATTGCCACAAAAAGAATAAAATGCCTAGCCACACAGCAAAGCAGGGAGGTGAAGGGTCTCTACAAGGAGAACTATAAACAACTGCTCAAAGAAATCAGAGATGACACAAACAAATGGAAAAATTATTCCATGCTCATGGATAGGAAGAATATTGCTAAAACGGCTATATGCCCAAAACAATTTATACATTCAATGGTATTTCTATTAATCTGCCAATGACATTCTTCACAGAACTAAAAAAGAAACTATTTTTAAATTCATATGGAGCCAAAAAAGAACCCAGATAGCCAAGGCGATTCTAAGCAAAAAGAACAAAACTGGAAGCATCGTGCTACCTGACTTCAAAATATACCACAGAGCTACAGTAACTAAAACAGCACGGTCCTGGAACAAAAACAGACACATACACAAATGGAACATAATAGGAAGCCCAGAAATAGGGCCATTGATGAAATAAGGCCACCTACAATCATCTGATCTTTGACAAAGCTAACAAAATAAGCAATGGGGAAAAGACTCCTTATTCAATAAATGTTGCTGGGATAACTGGCCAACCATATGGAGAAGATTGAAACTGGACTCCTTTACGCCTTATACAAAAATCAACTCAAGATGGGTTAAAGACCTAAATGTAGAACCCAAAACCATAAGAACCCTGGAAGACAACCTAGGCAATATTATCCTGGAACTAGAGATAAGCAAAGATTTCACAATAAAGATACCAAAAGCACTCACAACAAAAGCAAAAATTGTCAAGTGGAATCTAATTAAGTTTAAGAGCTTCCGCACAACAAAAAGGAATTATCAAGAGTGTAAACAGACAATCTACAAAATGGGAGAAAACTTTTTTGCAAACTATGCACCTGACAAAGGTCTAATATTTAACTGTGTAAATAAACAAATTTACATGAAAATGTAAACAACAACATTAAAAGGTGAGCAAAGGACCTGGACAGACACTTTCAAAACAAGACATACATGTGGCCAACAAGCATATGAAAAAAAAGCTCAACATCACTGATCATTAGAGAAATGCAAATCAAAACCACGA
Source organism: Cebus imitator (assembly GCF_001604975.1). Taxonomy (NCBI): domain Eukaryota; kingdom Metazoa; phylum Chordata; class Mammalia; order Primates; family Cebidae; genus Cebus; species Cebus imitator. The sequence goes on from NW_016107344.1 coordinate 11,626,062, forward strand.
TGCAATGAGATACTATCTCACACAAACCACATGGGTCACAGCATTCAACCCAGCAATCCCACTACTGGGTATATACCCAAAGGGATATAAATCATTCTATTATAAAGATACATGCACATGCATATGTTCATGGCAGCACTATTCACAATAGCAAAGACATGGAATCAACCCAAATCCCCACCAATGGTAGACTGTATAAAGAAAATGTGGCACATATGTGCCATGGAATACTACATGGCCATAAAAAAGAACAAGATCATGTCCTTTGCAGGATCACAGATGGAGGTGGAGACCATTATCCTTTAGCAAACTAATGCAGGAACAGAAAACCAAATACCACATGTCCTCACCTGTAAGAGGCAGCTAAATGATGAGAACACATACATACATAGAGGGGAACGACAAACCCTGGGGCCTACCAGAAGGTGGGGAGTACAAGGAGGGAGAAGATCAGGAAAAATAACTAAGGGGTACTAGGCTTAATATGTGGGTGACAAATAATCTGTACAACAAAACCCCATGACACAAGCTTACCTATGTAATCAACCTGCACATGTAGTCCTAAACTTAATAAAAGTTAAAAAATTATCACTTGGAGGTAATAATTTTATTTATAAAACTTTCCCCTAAAGATTTAACTAGCTACTGATACACTCAAATTCTATATAGTCACTATATAGCCAACACTTTGAAACAAAATGAATATTAAAAAATAGGAACCATGCTCTTCTCGCTTCTTTGCCCTTTCAATAAGGGAACCTGAGAGACACTTTCTATCGTCATTTCAAATAACCTAATTGCATAAATAAGAGAAAGAGTTTTATTTATCTAATAGTTAATTCAGTAAAATATATTCAACATTATACATATAGACTGATTATATTGTTTACAATAATGCTTCTTTTTGTTTAATCTTAATATGAGCATATTAAATAGCTGGGGTTTAGACTGGGCCTTGAAAAAAAAATGGCAAAACAGCAAATAGAAAAGGATATTTTCATTTAGTTAATGAAGGTGATATCTTTATTATTTCTCTTTTCTCTTTTGGATTTTTTACTACTGCACTAGGAATAGAAACAGCCAGAGAGGGAGCTATACTGTTTAGCAATCAAGACTTGATCTCGTTTTGAGTAACATTATTTGAGTATAAAAGTAATGATTTTCTTTTAAGCATAGGCTTTTCAAAGATTTTCTCTATACTTAGTGTGATTTTATTACATCTAAGGATGATGTTTCTCCTCTGCCCCAAGTGAAACAAATTTTCCATTTTATGAAGTCAGCGGGGAGCCAGACTCAATTTATAAAAATTAACATCACAGGGAACTTTCCCTAAGACTAACTATTGCCACATGAGGAAGTTACACTCTGGTAATCAAAGGCACACTTGCAGAAACAAATTAACCCTCTAGCATTAAGATAACAATAAAAAACTGAGAAAAAGATGAACTGTACTTTCTCTGAAAGAAACAAGGACTCTCATCTGATTGAGCACCGTCTTTACATTTAGGATAGTATTCCTCAAAATCAGGGTGTAAGATTACTTTTTGGGGTCCAGGAAGAACATATTATAACCTTTATTTGTATTTACTTCTCATCACATTCTCTGTATCTACAGAACAACTATGGGAGAATTTTAAATAGTTATCTTTTAATGTAAGTAGGAATCTTGATAATTAAACCACTGCAGTGGCAAATCATTTTACTATATTCGTGGGCTATAACCTTTCTGAAAGCTTTAGAGAAAAGACTTTGTATTTTGCCTTGAAAATAAAAATGTAAGAAGAAAGCAAAATAAAAGCCTTTTTTTAATTCTACAAAATAATTTTCCTATGTCATGAATCTATAACAAATTGCAGAGACTGTTAATTCCATGTTTCCTTAGTTCTAAGGCACACATTGTTTTTAAATAATATAATTAAAACTGAAGTGCTTGTTACAATATGGCATCTTAAAATTGTTGCAGACAGGTGACAATTATGACATAGTTGCCATTTCTTTGGAATGAGCAACATCAGCTTACTGGGGGAGAACTCCAGAGATAATAATGGGGCGTTTGCTAGAAAAATGTTACCCATGAATTTGATGACCCTGAGTTAGAAGGTGATTCAGTCAAGTCAGATACTGGAGGAGAAGAAGCTTCAGAATAGGTTAACTCGGTTCTCTCACTTGTACTTTCTTTTTTATGCATGTACAAGAGTGACATACAATAAAAGTCGATAGTTAAGTAACTATAAGATTTCCTCCATTAAGTATAAAATAAAAATTTTAAGTGATAAGAAAGTATTGTATCAGTTCTATTGGAAGCTTATTTTCTTTCTTGTTAATACCTAAAATAATGACTATACAAATAATAATACCTTAGATAGATTCAATGAAATATGATACACCCACTATAACACATATGCACTAGGTTATAAGAGAAAAACAATCTTGGCATTTGGTCTTCACCATTTGTTTTTCTTCCGCTCTTTT
>NW_016107344.1:11628681-11662539 GCF_001604975.1 Cebus imitator
TTTTTAGTAGAGATGGGGTTTCACCATGTTGACCAGGATGGTCTCGATCTCTTGACCTCGTGATCCACCCGCCTCGGCCTCCCAAAGTGCTGGGATGTGTATGTTAATATAAGCCCCCTCGTGCTGCTCCTTGTGGCTCTTTTTCAAGCACTGGGAAAGAAACAGAATAATCTATAAGACTCCCCAGTAAAAGGCAGAGATAAATAATGCTAGAACCAGGCAATGTACAAACTTCCATAATGCAAGCAATATCAAAAAGAATACCACAAAGTATTTTGAAACTGAACATAAACCGAGTCATAAGCGTAATCTAAGGTACGACAGAAAATATGTATTTTACAAGAGATTAGGAAATTATTACTATAGAAGTGAATGTCTTTAGGAAGATAGTGATTCTTGCAGATCTTAAGGGCATAAGAATTGAATGTCTTATAGCTGATGTGGACAACATCCTGCAAATTCTGGCATGCCAGCTTCCATCATGATTTGGGAATATCACTTCGAATCATTTTCCAGTACCCAAGATAAATGTGCTGAGCTTGTCTTCAAGGCACATTTTAAAGGCACTGAGGGTATCCTTCCAGTCACCAGCCATCTGTCCACGCTGGATACCACCGACATAGTCACTGGCTCTGCACTGATTGGCTCTGCTCACATAAGGTTCCTTCAGGTCCAGTGGCTCTGGTGCTCCTTTGACACAATTGGGACCCAGATTCTTGGGCTGGTCTGTGAATATTTGGACTCTGAGCCTAGTAAACTTAATATTCATCATAGCCAACCAATAATTTCCCACCTTTCTGTTGCACCGCCAAAACGTTGAGCACTGTTCTTGGCTGCTCATATCCTTCTCAGGCTGGGGAAGAAAACTTGATCCTCTTTCTCATTTTTCTCAGTCATCCTCTTTTACTCTAATCCTCCGGGACACCTATAGTCTCTCTTCAAATGGTTTGGGCTTTTACGAAAGACTAGGGAATCACAGATTGACCCAGATGCTTAATTATAAAAGGGCCCTGTAGCTCCTTAAAGGAAAGGGGTGCTAAGGAAATATAGGGAAGACACACACCAATTACAAATTATAGTGCCACATTTACACCAGAATCTCTTACCTTCAGCTGCGCTCTTCCTGGGTAATATCAATTAATCACAACAGTAGCCAAGAACAGGCAGTCCTGTTGTAGGAATTGCTTGAAATGTCCTTTCTCACAGACTACATAGCTGCCCCAGCCACTAAAAATACCACTGGACCATTGTGTTTATTACCATATAAAGGGCTAAATCGTTCAAATATTTTGAAAATTTTTAAGTTAGGAGATATGTTCTTAAGTATTGTCTAAATGCTAATCTTGCCTTTTTAAATCCAAGCAGTCAGTCTGTACTTTGCATCATTTTACCACTGTAATCCCAAAGTGAAACAACTAAGGCGAAATAGTGCAGTAGAAGGAAGTTGTAGAATGCCAGTTTATGAGTTTGTTTATTCTGCAGAAATTTTACTGCTGCTCAAACTGACTGCTTCTTTAGTGCCTTAAATCAAACAGCATAATCTGTGGACTCAAGCTCAGAACAATAAACTTCGCTGAATTTACAGGCTCAGGAGAACAGCATTCAATAGGGCCTTTTATTATGACCCTATCCTGACAATGTTTTTCTGACTTTCATTGCTTCAGGAATTCATAGGAGAGATGCCAAAGCAGTATGTTAGTTTGAGTGTGAGCCCTCCCCCCACTGTTAATCACATCAAATATTGAAGAAAACAACTCAGATGGAAGAGCACTATACAGCGGAACCTCTAAGGTGGGTGCAGAAAATTGTTCTGCTTCGTGTTAACAAACACATTTTTAAAAATGTATTTTAAAAATGTGGAGCCATTTAATCATAATGTTCAGCTTTCTCACTTACAGACCTTGCATGATGTAATTATTACTCATCACTGGCGTGTTGATGGATCACACATACAGGTGAGTTATATAAGAGTTACATAGAAACCAGCATAAAGAGGGCAGGAGAGTACAGTTTAGAGTGGTTTTCCAGATTTTATGTAATTTGGTACAAAGGAAACCTTTTGGAATCTCACTTTTAATTAAGTAATTAATCTCACTTGCCACAAATTTATTAATTTAATATATATAATTGTGTTAATGTTATATAATTACATAGCATACAATAGAAATGAACAGAAGAAATAGGTAAGATAAAAATAAATACAAATATATTTCTAACCACATTCTCTGGTGTTGGTCACTGGCTTTGTAGTCACAGACATCCAAGTTTGAGTTGTATTGATGCTATTGACAATCTGTATGAATCTGAGCAATTTTTGTAAGTTCTCTTGGCCTTATGGGATTAGTAGTTAGCACAGATTGTGAGCACATAGCAAAAGTGGCTATGATGATGATGATGATGATGATGATGATGATGATGCTTCAAGCTATGATTACTTCCCAAGGATCAGATAAACATGGAAAGACAGTCAAAGCACAGCCATAACTCCCCCACTCCACCACCACCAAGGGGTTTCCTACCTGATCTTCAATAACTTTATTGAGAGGGAACCTTTGCCTTCCAACTCTTTTGTTTTGGGAAAAATTACAGGTTGAGCTACAGAGTAATTTCTTTCTCCTCTTCTTCATAAACATTCCTATAAAAATAGGCTAACAATTTAGGATTGTGGGAGTAAGGCAGGAAGCTGCTGGCTGGGTCTTTAGCCCCTTTGAAATGAAGTTAACACAGGAAGAAGAGAACGCTTTAGTAAAACTGAATATCAATTTGCAGATAATTAACATTTCTATTTTGCTGAGTCTTTCAATCCATAAATACAGTATGTCTTATTTAATTTTTTGTTGTTGTTGTTTCTAGTGTAAGCATTTTGTTGTTTACAGTATAAAGGTCCTGGAGATGTTCTTTTTTAAGGTTTTCAACTAAGTAATGTGTGTTTTGTTTGGCTGGTTGGTTAATGATTAAATGATATTCTAATTTCAGTTTCAACAGGTTCATTGCTAGAATATAGAAATAGAGTTTATTTTTCCATGTTGATCTTGTATCCTGAGACTGCTGAACTTATCTAATTAATTCTAAGAGAGTTTGGTTGATTGAATTTTCCATATTCATGCCATCTGCAAACAGGGGCAGTTTCTTTCTTTTTTTTTTTTCTAAATCTGTATGCCATTTTTTTTTTTTTTTTTTTTTTTTTTTTTTTTTTTTTTTTTTTTTTTTTTTTTTTGCTTTATGGTGCTGGCCATAAATTCCAGCATGAATGCTAAGTAGTAGTGGTGAGAGCAAACATTCTTACCTTTTTTTCTGTTACTATTACTTTACTCGTAGTAATTAACTATGGTTTTAGCTGTAAGCTTTTTTGTAAATATTTGTTATCAAGATCAGAAAATTGACAACTATTTCCAGATTTCTGAGAGTCTTTGTCATGAATGAGTGTTAGATTTTGTCAAATGCTCTTTCTGTATCTGTTGATAAAATCATGTTATTGTTCCTTGGCCTGTTAATATGATTTAAGCGATTAATTTTAGAATATTAAAGCAACCTTGACCCCTGAAATAAAGCATACTTGGTCATAGTGTATAATTCTTTTTATGTATTGCCAGATTATGTTTACTATTATCTTATTAAAGATTTCTGCATCATTTTCGAGAGAGATATTGGTCTGTCATTTTCTTTTTTTAGTCTTATTTGGTTTGATATGGTCTGCTGGTCTCATAAAATGAATTAGAAACCATTCACTTCTCTTTCTGGAATAGACTTTGTAGAATTGATGTTAATTCAATTTTAAACTGCTGGTAAAATACTCTAGTAAAACCATCTGAACCTGGAGATTTCTTTTTGGGGGGTATCTAATTATAAATTTAGTTTCCATAGTAATTACATGGCTGTTTAAATTATCCATTTCATAATGAATGCATTGTGGTAGTTTGTGTTTTTAAGGATTGGTTCATTTTTTGCAAAGTTGCTAAATTGATAGGTGGAAAGATCCTCACAATATTTCCATTTCTTCAGTCTGTGGTAATATTTGCTATTTCATTCTTAATATTAGCATTTTGTGTCATCTTTTTTTAGTCATGCTGGAAGCTTGCAAATTTTATTGATATTTCCAAAGAAGCAGCTTTTTGTTTCATCGATTTTTTAAAAAAATTTTATTTTCAATTTTGTTAATTTATAATTTTACCTTTATTATTTTCTTCCTTCTGCTTGCTTTAGGTCTACTTTGATTTTCTTTTTTTAGTTTCTTGAGGGATTTAGATTATTGATTTTGGAACTTTACCCTTTTCTAATATAAGCATTTAGTCCTATGAATTTCCCTCTCAGCATTGTTTTAGCTTAAGATTACAAATTTTGATATTGCATTTTCATTTCCATTCAATCCAATATATTTTTTAAATTTTCCTTTAAGACTTCTTCTTTGACTCATTTATTATTATGTAGTGTGTTGTTTAGTTTTCAAGTGTTTGGATATTCTCCCGTTGTCTTCCTGTAACTGACTTCTAATTTGATTCCATTGTGATAAAAGAAGGCAATCTGTATGGTTTTAATTTTTTTAAATTTGTTGATGTTAATTTTGTGGCCCAGGATATGTTCTATATTGGTAATACATTCTACGGTAATTTGCAAAGGCTGTGTATTCTGCTGTGGTTGGGTGGAGTGTTCTATAAATGCAATTAGACCCTGATGGTTGTTGGCAGTGTTTAATTGTTCCATACATCTTTGCTGAATTTGTGTCTAGTTGTTTAACCAGTTATTGAAAAAGGGATTTTCAAGACTCAAACTATAATTGTAAATTTATCTATTTCTCCTTTTGTTGTATCACTTTTTGCCTCATATAGTATGTAGCCTTGATATTAGGTGAATAAACATTAAGGATTGCTATATCTTTTTGATAGATTGATTCTTATCATTAAATAATATCCTTCTCTATCTCAGATAATTTTCTTTGCTCTGAAATCTACTTTGTCTAATATTAACATAGTTACTCCTGCTTTCTTTTGATTAATGTTTGTTTGCCATATTGCTTTCACCTACTTACATTGTAATATTTGAAATGAATTCATTTTAAACAACATACAGTTGGGTCATTTTTTTTGTTTGCATCCTATTAATCTTTATCGTATATGGTAGACTTAGACCATTTATATTTAGTGTAATTATTCATATATTATGGCAAAATCTGTCATTTTATTTTTTAATAAATCATTATTGTTATAATAGTTTTCTATTTGCCAAAAAAGTAAAGATATTATATATACTCCACACCTCTTTTCTCCTATTATTAACATCTTACATTAGTACGATATGTTGATTATAATTTGTGAATAAATATTATATATAATTACATTGGTGAATATTAAGTAAAGTCCATTCTTTATTCAGATTTCCTTAGTTTCAGTGTTCTTTGTCTGTTTTAGGATGCCTTCCAGAAACCACATTACGCTATGTTGTTATGTCTCCCTAGGCTCCTCTTGACTGTGTCAGTTTCTCAGACTTCCATTGTTTTTGGTGTCTTTGACAGTTTGAGGAGCATTAGTCAGGTATTTTGTAAAATGTTTCTCAATGTGACTTTATCTGAGTTCTCTCAAGAGTAGACTAAGAGTTTGGGGATGGAAGACCACAGAAGTAAGTACCATTCTTATAACATCATATAAGTGGTTCTGTCAACATAATATGTCACTTTTAAGATTAACCTTGGTCACCTAGTGAGATATTGTTTACATGTTTCTCAAGTGTAAACTTATTCTCCCTGCCTGACTTCCATATTCTACTCTTTGGAAGGCCATGCGTGTCCCGCATACTTAAGTGGTGATGAATATGTTCCACTTCCTTGAGGGTGAAATATCGATACAAATTTTTGGAATTCTTCTGTATAAGACATTTGTCTGTTCTCCACTCATTTATTTAATCATTATTTACATCAGTATGAACTCATGAATATTTATTTTATACTGTGATTTATAATTCAATATTGATTTATTTATGTATTTACTCAGACTATTCTAACTTTGGGCACTGAAAACATTTTCAATTGGCTCTTGTGTTCCTTTGGCATATTCATCATTTTGAGTTCATTGTTGTTGTTGTTGTTCCCTCTACTTGATTTTTGGTTCTGCCTGAATTATTCATCTACCCACATTTCTCTGCATCTGGGGATGATGCAAATCAAAGCCAGAACATAACCACATTTTTCTTATTTCCCCTGAACCTCTCAGGAGGCTATTGTATATAGTATAACATTTCTGCAGATGCTATGGTAGCAAGGATGGAGACTTCACAGCCCAGCGTCTGTTACACTGCTTCCCATGCTGTTCTTGGGTCACACCTACTATGGAAAATTTTTCAAAGTGGAAATCTCTTCTAAAGATCTTGCCCCAACCTTCCAACCTCACCAGCTGCTAAGGCTCCCAGAGTCTCCTCACATTTCCCTACAACTCCATCTGCTACCCACTCCCAAATCGTTAGATCTTTCAAACCAAGTTTCCACATCCCCACCCTCAGTTCACACCTCCTGAGTGCTGCCTTCCTCCCATCTGATGTCACCTTCCTCTAGAACATTCATAGGAAAGGGGGCTTGTCATCTCATGCACATTCCAGTGTTTAAATTAAAATGCTGAATGATGGTTGGAATAAATTCTCATAATCACAGTGGTAAGCTCTTACCAACCAGTTAAAAACACTCTAACTACTCTGTTGAATGATATGTTTTTCTGGCATCTATACTTCACAGGTATGACTGTGAGTACACTTGTTCTAGGACATCAGCCCTACCGGCGTTGGCTCCACCTTAGCACCCCCATCAGACATCTGTCCCCCTCCAAATGGCTGCGCAGATGGCCATCTCTCTGTGCAACACAAGAATTGCTCTCCTTTGTGCCCCTCTCCTGCAGCTTGGCCATGTACCTCCTATCACTACAGGGCATTGCCTTGATAAGGCTCCATTCCAGTGAGACTGACCTAGGTTGGAATCTCAGCTCAAAACTTCACAGTTGTGTGATCTTAGCCAGGTTCTATTTCCTTCAGAGCTTGATTTTCTCATCTTTGAAACAAGGTACCACTGCTTTCACCGTAGTAAGGTAAAACTCTCTTCTATTCTGCTCTGGAATATCATGATACATAGCTCAGCATGACAGCTTGTTCCACATATTGAATGGCCACTGACTACTCACTCTTCTCTCTCTGCCCTGTGAACAGCAAACTCACCTCTCACCTGCTCCATCTCTCTGTACCTCTACTCTTCAATAACCCACCCCAAACAACACATCATTCCCCAAAAGACCTTGATATGGGGAGTCAGTTGCTCGCTAAAATATTTTTCTTCTCCCCCTGTACAACCTGGAAAAATATAAACCTCTCTCAATCTTTAGTTCAAACATCACATTCACCTACTCACCTTCCCCAAATTACTCACATATTCTTCTCATAAGAAACTAGTATAGACCCTATGTCTACATTAACTTCCTTAAAATAGATATGGTGACAAGATGTCACCAATTGCAAAAAAAAAAAAAAAAAAGAAAAAGAAATTTCAATATAAAGCATTCTTTGTCCTTTTAAATAAACTTTTACTTTCAATTTTACTGTCACAATAAAATTATAAAACCTACAATTGTTGTAGTAATTCCAACTTTTCTAACAGATTCCAAGGATACACGTTTAGGTTTGTTATCCAGGTATACTGCATGATGCTGAGATTAGGCCTTGACTGATTCCATCACCTAGGTACTAAGCATAGTACCCAATAGTTAGTTTTTCAATCCTTTCTCCTCTCCCTCCTTCCTTTTTTTTTGGAGTCCCTAGTGTCTATTGCTGCCATCTTAATGACCATGAGTACCCATTGTTCATCTCCCACTTATAAATGAGAACATATGTATTTTGTTTTCTGTTTCTGTATTAATTCACTTAGGCTAATGGCCTCTAGCTGCATCCATGTTGCTGCAAAGGACACAATTTCATTCTTTTTTATGGCTGCATAGTATTCTGTGGTGTATGTGTTTCACATTTTCCTTATCCGATTCACTGCTGAAGGGCACTTAGGTTGATTCCATGCCTTTGTTGCTGTGAATAGTGCTACAATGAACATATGAGTGCATGTATCTTTTTGGTAGAACAATTTATTTTTCTTTGCATATATACCTAGTAATAGGACTAATGATAGTTCTAAGTTCTTTCAGAAATTTCCAGAATGCTTACCACAGTTGCTGAACTAATTTACATTCCCACCAACAGTGTATAAGAGTTCCCTTTGACAGCCTTGCCAACATCTGCTGTTTTTTCACATTTTAATACTAAATTCTGACTGGTGTGGGATGGCATCGCACTGTGGGTTTGAGTTGTATTTCTCTGATGCTTAGTGATGATGAGCATTTTTCATATGCTTGCTGGCCATGTGCATGTTTTCTTTTGAGAAGTGTCTGCTTATTTCTTTCACCCATTATTAATGGGATTATTTGGTTTTTGCTTGTTCAATTGTTTAAGTTTCTTATAGATTCTGTCTATTAGACCTTTGTCAGATGCATACTTTGAGAATATTTTTCCCATTCTGTAGATTGTCTGTTTACTTTATTGATAGTTTCTTTTGCTGTGCATAAGTTCTTTAATTAGGTCCACTTGTCAATTTTTGGTTTTGTTGCAATTGCTTTTGAGGACTTAATCATTAATTCTTTCCCAAAGCTGATGTCCAAAATGGTGTTTCCTAGACTATCTTAAAGAATTCTTATAGCTTGAGGTATTACATTTAAATCTTTATTCCATCTTGAGTTGATTTTTGTATATGGTAAACGGTAGGAGTCTAGTTTCATTCTTCTGCCTATGGCTATTCAGCTATCCAAGCACCATTTATTGAATACAGAGTCCTTACCTCCATTGCTTATTTTTGTCAACCTTGTTTGAAAATCGGATGGCTGAAGGTCTTCAGTGTTATTTCTGGGTTTCCCATCATTCCATTGGTCAATGTGTCTGTTTTTGTGCCAGTATTATGCTTTTTTTGGTTACTGTATCCTTATAGTTTAGTTTGAAGTTGGGTGATATGATGCCCCTGGCTTTGTTTTTTGTTTTGGTTTTTGGTTGTTTTGTTTCGTATTTTGCTTAGGATTGCTGTGGCTATTTGGGCACTTTATTGGTTCTATATGAATTTTAGAATAGTTTTTTTCTGGTTCTGTGAAAAATGATATTGGTAGTTTGATAAGAATAGCATTGAATCTGTAGATTGCTTAGGGCAGTATAGCGATTTTAATGATGTTGATTCCTCCAATCCATGAATATGGGATATTTTCAATTTGTTTGTGTCATCTATGATTTCTTTCAGCAATGTTTTGTAGTTATTTTTGTAGACATCTTTCACCTTCTTGGTTGGAGGTAGGTATTTCTTTTATGGCAATTATAAATAGAATTGCATTTTTTATTTGGCTCTCAGCTTGAATGTTATTGCTGTATAGAAATGGTACAAATTTCTGTACATTGATTTTGTATCCTGAAACTTTACTGAAGTCATTTATCACTTCCAAAAAATCTTTTGGTGGAATCATTTGGGTTTTCTAGGTATAAAATCATATCATCAGCAGAGATAGTTTAAATGCTTCTTTTGCTTTTTGGATGCCTTTTATTTTTTTCTCTTGCCTAATTGCTCTGTTAAGGACTTCCAGTACTATGTTGAGTAGGAGAGATGATTACGGGCATTCTGTTCTTGTTCCAGTTCTCAAAGAGAATTCTTCCAGTTTGTGCTCATTCAGTATGATGTTAGCTGTGGGTTTGTCATAGATGGTGCTTATTATTTTGAGGTTAGTTCCTTGGATGCCTAGTTTTTTAAGGGTTTTTAGCATGAAGAAATGCTGGATTTTATTGAAAACTTTTTCTGTCTATTGAGATGATCATATGGTTTTTGTTTCTAATTCTGTTTATGAGGTTAATTCCATTAATTAATTTGCATATGTTGAACAATCTTGTATACCAGGCATGAAGCTGCCTTGATCACGGTTCATTAACTTTTTGATGTGCTGCTGGATTCAGTTTGCTAGCACTTTGCTGAGGACTTTGGTGTTTATGTTTTTCAGGGATATTGTCTTGTTGTTTCTTTGCCAGATTTTGGAGCCAGGGTTCACAGAATGGCTGGCTTCATGGAATGAGTTAGGGAAGTGTACCTTCTCCTGGATTTTTTGGAATAGTTTCAGTAGGATTGATACTAGCTCTTTTTTGTGTCTGTTAGAATTTGGCTGTGAATCCATCTGGTCTGGAGCTTTTGTAGGTTGGTAGGTTTGTTTCTGTTTTGAGACAGGGTCTTACTTTGTTGCCCAGGTTGGACTGCAGGGGCATAAATATGGCTAATTGCAACCTCAACCTCCTAGACTCAAGCAATCCTCCTGACTCAGCCTCCCAAGTAGCTGTGACTACAGATCCATGTTATCACACCTGGGTAATTTTTTTATTTTTTGCAGAGACAGGGTTTTGCCATGTTGCCCAGGCTGGTCTCAAACTTCTGAGCTCAAGCGATCTGCCTGCCTCAGCCTCCCAAAGTGCTGAGATTACAGGCATTAGCCCCTGTGCCTGGCCAGGTATTTTGCTACTGATTTAATTTTGGAACTCAACATTGGGCTGTTCAGAGTTTTCACTTCTTCCTGATTCAATCTTGAGAGACTGGATATTTCCAGGAATTTATCCATTTCCTCTCGGTTTTCTAGTTTGTGTGCACAAAGGTGTTCATAACAGCCTCTGATAATCTTTTGTATTTCTGTGGGATCAATTGTAATGTTAAGTTTTTCATTTCAGATTTGGCTATTTGAATCTTCCCTGTTTTCCTCCTTGTTAATCTAGTTAGCACTCTATATCTTCTTTATCCTTTCAAAGAACTCACTTTTGTTTTCATATATTATTTTTATGTATTTTGGGGTCTCAATTTGCTTAAGTTTTGCTCTGATACTAGTGGGTTTTTTTCTTCTAGTAGCTTTGGTGTTAGTTTGTTCTGTTTTTCTAGTTTCTCTAGGTGTTATGTTAGGTAATTCATATGAGATCTTTCTGACTTTTTGAAATAGGCATTTAGGACTATAAACTTTCTTCTTAACACTGTGCTGCATCCCAATATTTTGGTATATTTTGTATCAGTTTTCATTTCAAATAATTTCTTATTTCTGCATTAATTTTGTTATTCACCCAGAAATAATTTGGAAGCAAATAATTTAATTTCCCTTTAATTGTGTAGTTTCAAGAAATTTTCCTAGCATTAATTTATATTTATATTCCACTGCGATCTGAGAGTATGGTTGGTATGATTTCAGTTTTTAAAATTTATTGAGACTTTATTTATGGCCAAACACGTGGTTCATCTTGGAATTTGTTCCATGTGCAGATGAGAATAATATATATTTTGTGGCTGATGGGTAGAGTCTTCTGTACATGTCTATTAGGTCCAATTCATCAAGTGTCACATTTAAATGCAGACTTTCTCTGTTAGTTTTATCCCTCTAAGATCTGTCTAATGCTGTTAGTGGGGTATTGAAGTCCCTAACTATTATCGTCTGGTGGTTTAAGTCTTTTCATAGGTCTAGTAGTAATTGTTTTATGAATCTGGGTGCTTTATTTTTGAGTGCATATATATTTAGAATAGTTAAGTCTTTTTGTTTAACTGAACCCTTTATCATTATGGAACACTTTCTTTGTCCTTTTTCACTGTTGTTGGCTTAAAGTCTGTTTTATGTGACAAAAGAATAACAAACCCTGCATTTTTATGTGTTCCATTTGCATAATAGGCCCTGCTCTAACCCTTTACTTTGAACCTGTAGGTGTTGTTATATGTGAGATGGGTCTCTTGAAGACAGAGGTGGATGGGTCTTTTTCTTTTATCTAACTGCCATTCACTGACTGTTAAGTGGGGACATGCAGACCATTTACACTAAAGCTTAATATTTATATGTGAGGCTTCTATTTATTTCTTCCCTCATTTCCTGTATTACTCTAGAAGTTTCTTTGTGCTGATTTCCAACCTTGTATTAGATCTCATTGAACCTACTTGCAGTCTGATATGGTTTGGCACTATTTTCCCACCCAAATCTCATCTTGTAGTTCCCATAATTCCCATGTATTTGGGGAGAGACCCAGTGAGAGATGACTGACTCAAGGGGCCAGGTCCACATGAGTCTCACAAAATGTGATGGTTTTATAAACGCAAGTTTCTCTGCACAAGCTGTCTCTTTGCCTGCCACCATCCACATAAGATGTGAAGCTTCTACTTGCCTCCTGCCATGATTGTGAGGCCTCCCTAACCATGTGGAGCTGTAAGCCCATTAAACCTCTTTCTTTTGTAAATTTCCCAGTCTCAGATGTGTCTTTATCAGCAGCATAATAATGGACTACTACCTATTTGGTACCAGGAGCACGGCATTGCTGAAAAGATAACTGAAAATGTGGAAGTGACTTTCGAACTGGGTAACAGGCAGAGGTTGAAACACTTTGGAGGGCTCAGAAAAAAAAAACCAGGAAAATGTGGGAAGGTTTGGAAATTCCTGGACACTTGTTGAATGCCTTTGACAAAAATGCTGATAGCAACATGGACAATAAAGTCCAGGCTGATGTGGTCTCAAATGGAGATGAGAAACTTGTTGGGAACTGGAGCAAAGGTGACTGTTGTTATGTTTTAATGAAGAGACTGGTGGCATTTTGCCTCTGCCCTAGAGATTTGTGGAACTTTGAACTTGAGAGATATGATTTAGGGTATCTGGTGGAAAAAATTTCTAAGCAGCAAAGCATTCAAGAGGTCACTTCACTGCTGTTAAAGGCATTCACTTTCACAAGGCAAGCAGTGTAAAAAAAAAATTGAGGGGTGCATTAACATTTGGAAAATTTGCAGCCTGCAATGCAATAGAAAAGAAAATCCCATTTCATGAGGAAATATTCAAGCCAGCTGCAGAAACTAAAGTGGAGCCAAATGTTAATCACCAAGACAATGGGGTAAATGTCTCCAAGGCATGTCAGAGACCATTGTGTAAGCCCCTCCCATCACAGGCAAGGGGGCTAGGAGAAAAAAGTGGTTTTGTGAGGTGTGTCCTGTGTCCCAGCTGCTCCAGCTGTGGCTGAAAGAGCTCAAGCCATAACTTCAGAGGGGCCTGACTGGGGTTGATATTCTTACAACTTCGGAGTATACTTTGAGAAGCAAGCCATCTGTCATCCCAGCCAAATACCAAGTTTAAAATATAATAAAATAAAAGAGAAACTTTTATGCAAATATATTGTGTGTTTTCTAATTTTATGTCTCTTCAAAGGAAACCTTACAGCAGGTTTTCTCAACTTCAGCTGTGTTGACCCTTCAGGAAGGATAATTCTCCAGCCTGCAGGGGCTGCCCTGTGCCTTGTAGGATATTTAGCAGCATCCCTGGTCTCTGCCCACTAGATGTCAGTAGCACCCCCACAGTTTTGAGAACCAAAAGTATCTCCAGACATCGCCAAATATCCTCTGTGGGGAAAAATTGTCCCCAAGAGAACCACTGCCCTATAGGCGAGAATCTCTAGTAACTTTTGTACAGGCCACGTCTTTTCATTGGCTGTTGACAGGTTTTAAAATCAAGCTGAAATTAATCTCCTCTAGCCAGTCTTTCCTGATCGCTCCACCAACTTAGTCACTCGCTTATTGGTTCACCTACAGCTTCCTACACATTTCCCCACTAACACAATAAAATATATTGCTGTGTTTTTCCTACTTGATTGCCTACTCCACAAGTCCATAAACACAGGTCATCTTCTCACTAACAGTGTTTGTCACATAAGAGCTCGTAAGTTAATTTATTCATCTAAGATTATAACTCCTCACAGGAAGGTTGAAATTGAGTAAATGAAACAAACAAGTGCAATGACAATAACTAGAATTCTCTATGTGATTCACACAACAGTGAGTATATTAGTCCGTTCTTGTGTTGATATAAATACTTGAGACTCGGTAATTTATAAAGAAAAGAGTATTAATTGCTCATGGTTCTGCAGGGTTTGCAGGAAACAGTGTTGGCATCTACTTAGCTTCTAGTGAAGCCTCAGGGAGATTTCGATCATAGCAAAAGGCAAAGAGGGAGCAGGCATGTCACATGTCGAAAGCAGCAGGCAAGAGAGATTGGGAAGAGAGGTGCTACACACTTTTGAAATGACCAGACTGCACAAGAACTCACTATCATGAACACAGCACCAAGCCATGAAGGACCTGCCCTCATGATCCAAGTATCTTCCACCAGGCCCCACCTCCAACACTGGGGATTACAAATCAACACAAGATTTGACAGGGACGTACATTCAAACTAAATCAGTGGGCATTTTATTCTGTGCCTGGAACTTGACTAAGTATTTATATGTAGTATCTGATTTTATTTAAATCTTTGTAATGCTCCTGGGAGGTATAGTATAATACTCATTTTTCTGAGTGAGAACCAAAACATGGAGAAGATTGACAGCTTACAAAGTACAGCACCATGTATAGATATGGAGAATTTGAACCTCGATTTACCTGGCTTCCAAGTCAACACTTTTAAAAAATATTGAAATATAGAATAAATGCAGAAAAGTGCATAAAGTGAATATAAAATTCCATGGACAGAGGTAGACCAAGAACACTCCTGTTAGAGTGGTCTGCACTGACTTCAGGCAATAAAGGGGCATGTTCTCTATAGAAAATTTTAAAACAATTTAAAAGCTAACAAAAATGGGTCTGCTTTTAATCATTATTCTGGGCCAGAATTTCTGAGTAATGTCAGTGAAAGAATACTTTTCACTGAATAAAATATCCCGTGTTGATTTAAACTCTAAACAATAGTGTGCTTACTACTGAGTCTTAAGAATATATGTGTGTGACTATAAAAACCCTAGAAGAAAACCTAGGCAAAACCATTCAGGACATAGGCACAGGTAAGGACTTCATGACTAAAACACCAAAAGCAATGGCAACAAAAGCCAAAATAGACAAATGGGATCTAATTAAACTTCAGAGCTTCTGCACAACAAAAGAAACAATCATTAGAGTGAACCGGCAATCAACAGAATGGGAAAAAAAATTTGCAGTCTACCCATCTGACAAAAGGCTAATATCCAGAATCTAAAAAGAACTTAAATCTATAGGAAAAAAACAAACAACCCCATCCAAAAGTGGGCAAAGGATATGAACAGACATTTTTCAAAAGAAGACATTTATGCAGCCAACAAACATATAAAAAAGTGCTCATCATCACTGGTCATTAGAGAAATGCAAATCAAAACCACGTTGAGATAACACCTCATGCCAGTTAGAATGGCTATCATTAAAAAATCTGGAGACAACAGATGTGGAGAAATAGAAACTCATTTACACTGTTGGTGGGAATGTAAATTAGTTCAACCATTGCAGAAGACAATGTGGTGATTCCTCAAGGATCTAGAAATAGAAATACCATTTGACCCAGCAATCCCATTACTGGGTATATACCCAAAGGATTATAAATCATTCTATTATAAAGACACATGTACATGTATATTCATTGTGGCACTGTTCACAATAGCAAAGACTTGGAACCAACCCAAATGCCCATCAATGATAGACTAGATAAAGAAAATGTGGCACATATATACCATGGAATACTATGCAGCCATAAAAAATGATGAGTTCATGTCCTTTGCAGGGACATGGATGAATCTGGAAAACATCATTCTCAGCAAACTGACGCAAGAACAGAAAACCAAACACCTCACATACTCATTCATAAGTGGGTGTTAAACAATGAGACACATGGACATAGGGAGGGGAGCATCACACACTGGGGTCTGTTGGGGGGGACTAGGGGAGGGACAGTGAGGGGTAGGGTGTTCGGGAGGAACAGCATTAGGAGAAATACCTAATGTAGGTGATGGGGGGATGGATGTAGCAAACCACCATGGCATGTGTATACCTATGTAACAATCCTGCACATGTACCCCAGAACTTAAAATATAACAAAAATAAAAAAATAAGAATATATGTGTGTGAGTGTGTATAAAATTAGCACTGTTATTATGTATTCTTTAATAAACTCTGAGTTCAACATGGACGCTAATCCAGAGAACTTCCAGTTACACAATTAGGTCTCAATGCAAAGGTAGGAGCTACAATCATTTTCTCAAGAGTTAAGTTTATAATTGTTGCGGGCTGAATTGTGTGCCACCCCACCCAAATTCATGTTGAAGCCCTAGCCCCCAGCACCTCAGAATGAGACTGTATTTGAAGATAAAGCTTTTTAAAAGGGAATTGATTGAAAATACAGTGGCTAAGATGCCCTTAATCCAATCTGACTGGTGTCTTTGTGCAAGGAGATCAGGACACACAGGGAGATATCAGAGATGTGCACACACACAGGAAAGACCATGTGAGGACTCGGCCAGAAGGCAGCCATCTGCAGGCAAGGAGAGGGTCTTCAGGAGAATGAAGCCCTGCTGACACCTTGATCCTGGACTTTCAGCCTTCAGAACTGTGAGAAATTACATTTCTGTTGCTTAACCCACCCACTCTGTGGTATTTTGCTATGGAAGCCTTAGCAAACAAATATAATAATGGTTTCCAGTTGTATGCTTGGGAACAGTGAGTCCCCAACACATGATATGATATTAGAAATCAGCAATAATCACACCATGACTAAAAAATAAGATAGACTTCTATTTAATTGAATTATTAAATATGACTACTTGGAGATTTTATTAATGCTAAAATGTAAAGCAATGAAAAAGAGAGCCAACTATAAAGTATAATATTAATTGAATTTTATTCTTCTATATTAGTTGTTTTGAAACTAAAGATGAATTCCCAAAATATGGATTATCCATTGATTGATTATTAATAAAAATAAAAGCATCATATAGAAGAAAGGATTGGGAAAAGTTATCTACTCTGGTAGTCAAATATACTAGGTATGCAACCGTTCAATGAGCTATCACAAAGCAAACACCTATGTAACTGCTACAAAAGTTTAAGAAATCAAATATTCATAGTTTCTTGGGTGTCTACCTGGTGCCCCCTCCACTGTACTACCTCCCTCTCCTTCCTAAATTTAACCAATGTCTTTATTTCTATGCTAATAGTTCATGTCTATCTCATTTTGGAGCTGATATTAATGAAAAAGTTCAGTAATTTTTTTTTTTGGCCTGGCTTCTTTCATACAGTATTATATATGCAAGACTCATTCGCCCGGTTGTGTATAGCAAGATTGTTCATTGATGTAACTGCACGAGATTCCATTGTATAAATATAACACATTGATGGATACTTGAGTAATTTCTAATTTGGAACTACTGTATAATACATATAACATACAAATATGCATTAGTCAACTGTTTTGTTATTGGTAAGGCTTTTAATCAACAGTAGGCTATTAATAGTTAAGTTTGAGGGAGTTGAAACTTATATGTGAATTTTCAGCTGTGTTGGGGGGTTCAGCCCTGAATCCCCCGTTGTTCAAAGGCCAACTGTATTAAACTAACGCAGCTGTAAACTTTCTCGTGCATGTATCCTGTTGCACATGTATATGCACTTCTATTGGAAATGGAATTATTGAACTGTAAATTATGTATATCTTAAACTAAAGCAGCAACAGTAAACACTTTTCCAAAGTGTTTTGGTTGCAAAAATTTACCTTCCTACCGGAAGTGTATAAGAATTCCCATAGCTCCATGTCCTTACCAACAGTTGGTATTTCATTATTTTTAGTCAGATTGACAGGTATATGATAGTACTGATTAATTAACAAGGATGACCACCTTTTTGTATTATTAATGGCCTTTCATTGCCCTGTTTTCTGAATGGCTAATTAAATCCTTTGCTTATTTTTCAGACTGGCCTGTCTTTCCGGTATCAAAGGGAGGGGGATCAGTTAGCTCCTGCTAATATGGTGGTGAATATGGGCCTTTTGAGTAGTTGACCATTGGATACAGGGAGCTAGAACTCAAAATCAAAATCTGGGCTGCAGGAACAGCAGGCATACAGAATTCAGTCTACAATAATTGGTAGCTTCTTAGAAACCCAAGAGAACATGGTGCCTTCCTTAATCCAGCTACATATTATGTGGCAGTGTTAGCCCCAGCTTTCTGGCCCAGCTTGCAGTGGGTTATGCTGGAGACCAATTTAAACATAATGACACAGTAATCTCTATAAACTCCAGACAATTACCAGCATAATTTGAAGACTTTTAATAAGCCAATGTTCCATCAAAATTTATTACTTCATCGGGGCCACCCTTGTCCTGAAGGCGGACAACCAAGTAATAGCTTGTAAAATGGCATTTTTAAACTAGAAAACCACATTAAATGTGATTTACAATGAAACTGCTGACATCAGAAGCTGAACTTTGTGCTTTCATGTAGTTTAAACCTTAAAAAAGATGTTAATGGGCTGCAAATATACCCTTTTATTTAGCTTTCAGTCATAGGATGCATCCCAGATCATTAACAGGTTTTTACCACATATTAGAAAGGTTTTGCTAGATGTCAAAAAATAAAATTAAGGCTTTCCCTGGGTGTTAAAAAGTAATTCAAATTTCTCCATATTTCCAATTAAAGAAAATTTTAAAATGCCATCATCCTAAATGCACATTACTTTAAGCAATTAATTTTTTTAGAATTGGAATTTTTTAATACAATGGAACAAAAGACTACTGTTATTATGGGAAGTAGTTCTGTCTCTCTCTTTCTCTCTCTCTCACTCCTTCCCTCCCTCTCCTCTTTGTCCCCCTCACACTCATCACACACACACTCACCCACGGACACACATACACAAACTATACAATATAAATGTGAGATACATAAATTCCCAATATTACCCTAAATATTGTGATATCTTCTCAGCTCAGCTATCTGTTGGAAAAAACCTAAAGAAGGATTTAGTAGATCCTAAATTAAAGGATCTATTTTCATAAGCATGCTACGAGTCTTACATAAATACTTTATAAACTTGATACTTCTAATTGATTTAGGGAAACAATATAAAATAAAAAAAGGCATTGTGACAAATAAAACATCACCTTTTGTTGTAGTAAAAAGGCCTGGATTCAAGGACAGCTTCAAGATTTCAAATTGAATGACCCAAAATAACTCATGGAAACTAAGAATACTCATTTTTAAATAATAAAATACAGACATTTTCTGCTGTGAAATGATGTTGTGAATATCAAATAAACTATGTTTCTGAAAATGCTTTCTCAAGTGGAATGTTATACTAATCCAATCATTTCTGTCTCCAGTATCAATATAGGCCATCCTTTCGCTAGGATGTTTTAACACATCTTCACACCTGAAAGACCCTTTAAGATTCAGCTTCTTTATGACCACTTCTTTTTGGCTTTCCCTGGCATTTAAAGGGACAGTTAAGTTGCCACCTCCTTCATATTTCCATAGCATATAAAAATATTGCTACTGTAACTCTTGGTTCATTGGAATAGTAGTAACACAAATGTAGCAATAGTAGCAGGGGTAGTGGTTGCTGTTTATTAAATGCATCTAAGGTAATTTGTCATGTACAAATTTAAGCCTCACAAACATTTGGTAAGGATAGTATGTTTCTACATACCAAAATGAATTTTAGAAATACCAGCAAACATAGCCAGGGTCTGCAGCTCTTAACCTCACGTAACAGTTAACTAACTACTGCTATATAACAATCCACTACATTTAGTGGCTTAAACAGCAGCCAGTCTCCTCTTAGCTTACGATAGTATTGGTTGCAAATTTTGACTAGACTTAGCTTGGAGGCTCTTGGGGTTTGAGGTGGTTGCATAAATCTATAGTAAACTGCAGCTTGTCTCGGAAGGACTACATCTGCTTCTGGGAGTTGACAGGCTGTCACTTGGGCCACACTGGCTTTTCTTCACGTCTCATCCTCCAGGTGCCAGATATGTTCACAAGGACTGGACAGAGGACTGGAATGAGCAAGGAAACAAGAATCCAAGCAATAGAGGCAAGATTCTTGAGATGTAGACTTAGAACCAACACCCTGTTAACTTCCATCACATTCTGTGAGCTGAAGAAAGTCACAAGACCAGTCCAGAGTCAGAATGGAAAGGGATTCAACAGTTATAAGACAAAAAGTGTGGACACAGACACAACATGAATTATGATCATCAATGCAATTCATCTACCACAGCCAACATCACATGGTTACCCAAATCCCTTGTAATCCTGTTTTACGTGCCTATTAGATTGAAATCACTTTAGTAGCAAAGACCAAGTAATAGGTTCCTAGCACTTAATTCCTTTCTTGGGTATTTATTTGATGCTTTAACTTTTTGTGTGCAACAGGAAGATCATGACAGTTTATCTAATTTACAAGGCTAATTGAAAAAGACACTTATAGATCTACTCATTTGACTTTTACTGAGCTAGTATGTGTTAGGCAAATCTTTTAAAAGATGACTCTTCTAAGTATATGCAGAATTATAATGATATTTATTAAAAGACTCAAAAGCATATTTCTAAGCTAAGAGTTTATATATCTGCTTAAAGGCATATCTCTCAGCTTAAAGTTCGTATATCTGTTTAAAGGAAAATAACCTTGGGTATTGTTAAAATCCTCACAGCACAGCTATTTAAATTCTAAGACATTCAGGAAAGCTTTGTTTCACTACATTAGGCATCAGTCATGAAAATCTATAGGAAAATATTAGTGAAAAGATTTACTATTTATGATATTTTGTTGCCATCTCCTATCCCAAATCAATGAGTCTATATTGAAAAACTCCAAATTAGCATGATAATATAATATCAGTCTATAAATATACTTTATAAGAAATCATTTATAATCTCTAGAGCTAACGTTAAAATTTAAAGATTTAGTACTCCATGAGATAATTATTACCGTGGCAGACTCTAAAATAATCTTTCACAATTAAAATGAATATTGAAAAGTATATAAATTTCAAACGCATTTACTAATGTTATATTGTGATACAATAAGAAACATATTTCTGGTCTTCGTCCCCAATTCCTGACATAGGGCTCCTAAATCCCTTGTAATTTCCTGAGTGATAGGAATATCTTTTGTTCTAATTAGTTGACACTTGGTGGGCTCCTAGATAGCTTCAGGATAGATGCCAGTGGCCAGAAAGACCAAGCGATAATTAGAAGCTTGGAACTTTTATCCAACACCCTCATCCTCTGGGGAGGGGAGAGGAACGGCAGATTGAGTTAATGATCAATCATGCCTATTTGATGAGGCCTCCATTAAAATCCGTAGAGGATGGAGTTCAGAGAGCTTCTGTGTTGGTAAATACATCCACGTACCAGGAAGGTGGTGCATCCTAACTCCACAGACACAGAAGCTCCTAAACTTGGGACCCTTCCAGACTTCTTCCTGTCTACCTCTTCATCTGGCTGTTCTCCTGTATTCTCTGTAGTATCCTTTATAATAAATCAGTAAACATAAGCAAGTGTTTCTCTAAGTTCTGCGAGCAAATCCACCGAAGGATCAAACTTGAGGAGGAGGCTTGGGGGGCCTTCAATTTGTGGACAAGTTGGACAGAGTTGTGAGTAACCTGGGGACTTATGATTGGTATCTGAAGTTGGGGGCAGTCTTATGAGCCTTTAACCTGTGGGGTCTGCAGTAAGTCCAGTCAGTGTCAGAATGGTACTGAAATATAGGGCATCTAGCTGGTATTAAAGAATTGATAGGTGTGTGAAAAAAATCCCACACATCTTGTCAGGGTATGTATAGAAAAAAGCAGTTGATTTTTCTCATATGACTGAGAACCTACTATGTACAGGACACTGTTAGAAATATTCTGTAAGTAATACTGGGAATGTTTTTTCAATTAAAACATTCTTGAATCTATTGGGAGTAATAAGATATACACAACAATAAAACTTTAGTAAATAATCAGAAACCACCACATACACACAAGGTAATTTCTGTAAAGAGTAATTTACTTTGCAGACATTCCTTCCCTAATATTTGTATCCTGGCTTTTTTATATTTAAAATGTAAATATGACCACAGGCCTGGACAGAAATATTGTGAGAAACAAAATTAATCAAATACATGAATACAAATTGCACCCCAAAATCCAACTCAAAGTACTCAAAAAGCGTGCAGCAAAATTCACTCCATAAAAATTGAAACACTTTTGTCTATGGCTTGAAAAGCAGAAAATACCAGGCTAAAAAATCTTCAGGATAATTTTTGCCTTCTACTGTGTTCACTCTTAATTTACAGTATTATCAAAAACCCTTCACTTAATCTCCCTCTAGCCTATATCATTTTGCTTGTAACATCAGTCTTACCTCTCCTCTGAGGATGGCTCGTAGTCCATTAAACCAAAAATGAGATTATTATTAACTTCAGAGTTTATGACAGACTTTGGCCTCTCATTTCATTATCATTCATTAGCAACACCTCCCTCCTCACCCACGTTCTCACCATCCCATGTTTCTTGCTGCGTTTGGTGTGCTTTCCTGGCTGTTTCCTTGGTTTTTAACA
This sequence comes from Cebus imitator, assembly GCF_001604975.1. NCBI lineage: Eukaryota > Metazoa > Chordata > Mammalia > Primates > Cebidae > Cebus > Cebus imitator. Next base: position 11,651,099 of record NW_016107344.1, read on the forward strand.
ACAGAAATGGCATTTAGTGACCTACCCTGGTGTTGACATTCAGTTACTGCCTCCATTAAGGACAGGATAATTAGAAAGGGCCATGTGTTTGCCCAGAATTAATGAAAGAGAGTGCAAGAATCAAAGCAGGGCATTGTCTACAACTCTGAAATACAAGTTCAGCCTCACATTTTGGGAAGTCTAGGTTATGATTATTGACCTGGTTGTGCATTAATAGTACTTTTATATCTGAAGTCAGTGACTGCATCCATTTTAATCAGTGTTGTGTATGTGTGTGTGTGTGCGTGCACATGTGTGTGTGTTAAAATTTGAGTTCCCCTTTGAAAAGAATTTTATGTAAGTGAACATGAGAAGACTTCATTGGTGGAAAGAACCAATAAGACTAAGATCAAGGGAACATCAGATTGCTGGCTACCAGACTCCTTAATTTCATCTAATTTACCCAATTTTTAAAAAAGACTAAAGACTCTTTCACTTGCATTACAAGTCTTTATTGGTATAAAAATGCTTGACAAGGGTCTTTCCTGTCATCTTCTCTACATAATCACCACCTACCCCATTTCTACCTGACATTTTCTGCATCAATTCATAGAGCATGTCTAGTCAATGCCTCAGACACCTATCAGACATTAAGGAGAGCACCACCTTTTTAGATATCAACTCATTCAAGACATTAGAGTACCTTCCCCAAGCCCTGCAAATTTCGTAACGTGTATTGTTTATGCCATCGGTGTGCTGATTCCCTCCATCTTTTTGGCCATCCGCTTGCTAAGGCCACATAATAAAATGCCACATACAAAAGAGAGAATTAACACTTGAAAGATAAAAATGTAAAAATTAAATTTGTCTAAAGTATATACTTTTTTGAAAGGGGAGAGGTAAGCTCAATTAAGTCAGTGGTTTTAAAAGTTTAATGTTCATAAGAGTCATGTTTGTTTGGTCATTTTTGTTTTCTGTTCTTCAGAGTAGATAATTTTAAATAATCTGTCTTTGTATTTACAGACTCATTCTTCTGCCACTTTCATTCTCCTGTTAAACCCACCCAATGAATTCTTTAATTCAGGTATTACGTTCCTCAGTTTTAGAAATCACATCTTGTTCTTTTCACATAGTTTGTATTTTCTTTGACTCAATGTATGTTTCTTTTACATCACTGAGCATAGCTTAACAGCCACTTTAAAATCCTTTTCTGCTGACTCCATCTGGGTCATCTCACAGTTGGAACATGTTGAACTTTTTTTTATTCTGTCTCAAGAATGTTTTACATTTTACTGCTTCTTAGCTATTATGGTCATATCTTAGACACTGGGAATTTTATGTTGTAGAGACTCTGGATTCTGGTAAATTGCTCAAAAAATAATGTTTTGGTTTGTTTGTTCATTTTAGCAGTCAATTAATTTATATAGACCCAAACTGTAAATATCTCCTTAACATCAGCTCAACTCTCATTTCAGTTCTTTTATCCTTAATTGAGCTTCTTGCAATCTGGCCTAGCAACCATGGTTCAGGAGTCAGCAGAGATTTAGGCAGAGTAAATGTAGAATGTGGGCTTTCTTTATCTTTATCTTTATCTCTCTCTCTCTCTCTCTCTCTCTCTCTGTGTGTGTGTGTGTGTGTGTGTGTGTGTGTGTGTGTCTCTGTGTATCTGCATGTGTATCTCTATCTCTATTTCCATCTCTACTTTTCCCTTTTCTTCACTTTTCAGCTGCTGCATTGCTCTCACTTCTGCCCTCTGGAAAAACTGAAGTTTCCGCTACCACATGCTGTACCAACCATGGACAGCCTTCGGGTTAAAAGCTGTAAAAATGGGGAAATCATCATGTAGAGCTCTGTCCTTTCAAGTGTCCACTCCCCTCCAGAATCTTACTGTTTTTATTCACTTTCAAGCGCCTCCAGGGAGTTGTTGGTTATTTAGTATTATTCCTTTATGTTTTTGTATTTCGTCCAGATAATAGAAGAGTTGGTCTTTAGGAGCTTACTCAGCTATGTCAGGAGCGGAGCTTCAATAGGTTATCTTTTTACATCTATTTGCCAGACAAGCCTATCCTTAATAATACAGGAATTTGGACCAGAGTTGGGTGTTTCCCAAGTAATATATAAAATGTTTAGCATTGGCTTAGTGATTGGGCACATATTGCAAGGTGAAAATCCAGTAACCCTTGGTATACTATTGTGTAAAGAGAAAGACAAGCAGCTCAAGTACGAAGCCTGTTAATCTAAACTCTAGAGGAAGTAGTTGGTAAAGGTAACGATGTCAGTATATCAAGGTTCCTAGTCACTTTAGGAATGCTCTTATAAGAAAGAAAGAAACTCAGGCAAAGTCTGAAACTGAATCAGCTATAAAATGCAATTTAGAAAAGGGATGATCATATAATTTATCATCTAAACCAGTTTATATTTATGAGTGAAAGGAAATACTATCAATAATTATTCAGGACGCCAGGCATAAGCAGGGAATATCTAGGGCGTGCTGATGCATATGTTTACTAACTCTGAAGAGAGAATCTTAGAAGGAGATAAAATTGTAGCACCAATCCCTTTTCTAACATTTCTCATTGATATTCTTCTGTCAGAAATGAAAGGCAATCCAGTGATAAAGATCAGATTCAGAAGACAGCCTTCTGGATGGGTGCAGTGCCTCACACCTGCAATCCCAGCACTTTGGAAGGCTGAGGCAGTTGATTCACTTGAGGCCAGGAGTTCAAGACCAGCCTTGACAATATGGTGAAATTCTCTCTCTACTAAAATTACAAAAGTTAGCCAGGTATGGTGGTGCATGCCTGTAATCCAAGCTACTTAGGAGGCCAAGGCACAAAATTTGCCTGAACCCAAGAGGTGGAGGTTTCAGGGAGAGAAGATCATGCCACTGCACTCCAGCCTGGGTGACAAAGCAGGACTCTGTCTCAAAAAAAAAAAAAAAAAAAAGAAAAGAAAAGAAAAAGAAAAAGAAAAAAAAAGAAGACAGAATTCTGACTCAACCTATTTCATATATCTTCATCATGAAATTTAGAAAAGAATAGGCAATTCATGGAAGGCAATAATTTTATTTTAAATGAGTCTTTAGGCCTAAGAATTATGTCCAAATGAGAGACCTTTAACTTTGATTACTAACATGTGCAACTGACTGTAAATAAATAGACCAGAAATCAGCTAAATTTTGAAAGAGTATGTTGTCAAAGTGCCATAAGTCTGGTCTACCAAAAACTATTGTTTTCTACTAATGCAAAATTTGAGTCCCCAAACCTATACAAGGTTATGATTTTAAGACATTTATAATTTAGTTTTATTATTTGTTTGGCAGTTTCACATTCAGGATTTTGATCAAACATAATTATAATTGTGGGCTACATCCAATTACAGATGACCTTCGAACAATGCAGGGTGAAGAGTATGAATGCCCCTGCACAGTCAAGAATCCATATATCACTTTTGACTACCCAAAATCATAACTACTAATAGTCTACTGTTGATCAAAGGCTTACCAATAATATAAGCTGTCAATTTACAGACATTTTGTATGTTATGTGTATTATATACTGTATTCTTATAATAAAATAAGCTAGAAAAAAGAAAATATTATTAAGAAAGTCATAAGAGAGAATATATGTATTATTCATTACAGAGAAATGAATCATTATAAAGGTCTTCATCCTCATCATCTTCACTTTGAGTAGGCCGAGGAGAAGGAAAGAGAGGAGTTGGCTCTGCTGTCTCAAGAATAACAAAGACTAAATAAAATCCACCTAGTAGAGACACCTGGTTCAAACCCATGTTGTTCATAGCAGATATGGAATCAACCTAAATGCCCATTAACAGTAGACTGGCTAAAGAAAATGTGGTACATCTACACCATAGACTACTATGCAGCTATAAAAAGGAATAAGATCATATCCTATGCAGCAACATGGATGGGGCTGGAGACCATTATCCTCAGCAAACTAATTCAGGAACAGAAAACCAAATACCACCTATTCTCACTTAGGAGCTAAATTGGGTTATGAAATAATCTGTACATCAAAACATTGTGACACAAACTGACCTATATAACAAACCTGCACATGTACCCTAAACCTAAAATAAAAATCAAAAGAAAAAAAGCACAATAAAAGCCCAAATACAGATAAAAAATAAATATCAAAAAAGAGAGAGATACTCAGGAGACTGAGGCAGAAAGAACTGCTTGAACCCCGGAAGCGGAGGCTGCAGTGCTCAAGATGTGTGTGCATCTTGCACTGCTTCTGTAAACGTTTACTGAGTACCTAATACATGCCAGGAACTATATCAAATGTGGAGATGCAGAGAGTAATAAAATGCAGTCCATACATTTGCCAAATGAACAAATAAAAAATGTTGCTCTAGGGTCAACTGTAGTTAGAATGGGTTTTTTTTTTTTTAATGGCAAAAGATAAGACTTCTGAACAATTTTATTCTGTTAGTCATAGATATTTGCCCCTTTCCTTAAAGTTCTATTTCTTTTTTCTATTGCTTTGCACTTTTGAGGGTAATGAACACAATGCAATAATTAATTTACGTTAAAATATATGAGTTTTCCTTTCTGCCTGATCTGAGGTAGCTTTTTATCTTTGATTGTAATGCATACAAGCATCTCCAATGAGTTAAAACTTTTAACATTTTCCTTATCAATACAATTTAATCACCACGGGAATCCAGAAAATAGGCACACAGTCTGTCTACCACCTTCATCTCCATATAGCTTGGAATATTAATGAAATCTTTTGGTAAGTTTTGAAGAGTACCCAAGAAATTGATCACATTGCAATAGTTGTCTGAGCAGGTTTCACTGTGTTGTGAGTCTGACAAATAAGGCACAAGGCATACTAGTGCATAGTCCTAACAAATTTACATAAAATTTGAAGCAAACCAATGCATTTCATTTTTAAGGATCATTCATCCTTCATTCACCCAAGATGGAAAACTTGTGAATAAGAATAGGAAGAAGAGCTACTGCTCTTTTAACCAGTGTTCATCAAAATGCTTCAATATAAAAAATTCCCACAATGTTTGTTCTCATATTTGATATTGATCTTCCTTATTTTCTTGTCAGGAAAGCAAAGCATAGACAGGTACAGCATACACACACACACACACACACACACACACACACACACGCATGCACACATATGTGCGTTTTTTTAAAATTAAAAAACAAACTATGCTTCAAATAAGAAAACAAAAAGCAAAAGACCATTGCTTGAGCTACAGAATCAGCCATTGTATACTCTTCAGAGAAGCTACTGTTACTTTCTTTTTACTTTTGGCCAAAAGTTCTTTTAGTTGTGTTGTCATTATATAGGAGTAGATGATATTTCCTATTAATATGGGAATACAGTATTACTAATCTGTAAAACAGAAGAAAAGACTTTAATCTTTGGGAGACATGTTAGGAACCATAAAACATAGAACACTTAATAATTTACACAGAATTTTTTACAAGTAACTGGCAACATCAAAGGCAAACAGTATCAAGTAGAAGGTTTGAGTCTTTCTTTTCCAAATAGCTCTTATATAATTCTTTATTTTCACGGGCTCTAGAACAACTGTTTATCTTTTAATATAGGTGGATTAGCATTGAGCTAATTTTAAAGTCTTTAAATGTAGATATTTATAAAAGTCAAAATTACAAAGGATAACTGAGAATGTCAATAGAGCTAGCCATATTTAGTATTAGGGAAAGTCTCCAAGACTTTTCAACTTAATCTCAAATTTTTGCAAGTACATACTTTTACAATAATGTCATAGTTTCAGAGAATCAAGTCACAAAAAATGTAATTGTTGGACAAGGGCACAAAGTTTCAGTTATACAGGATGAATAAGATTTGGAAATTTAATGAATAGCATGGTGACTATAATTAAAATTCTCTATTGCATACTTGAAATTTACTAAGACAGTACATCTTAACTGTTCTCACCACAAAGATAAAATAGTAAGTAGGTAATTAATATGTTACTTAGCTTGATTGTGGTAATTATTTTACAATGTATATGTATGTCAAAACATTACACTGTATCCCTTAAAATTATACAAATTTTTGTCAATTACACTTCAATAAAGCTGGAAGAAAAAAAGAATTTAATGTATGTTTTTAACATATATTAGGCCTCAATTTCATGTGTAAATTACCTTTAAGTAGATGTTATGGCCTTTATAAGTAATTTTCTGTCAGTTTTAGCCCATGATCTAAGTTTCCTGCCAACTCTGAGCTCCATACTTCTGTATCCTACTGCATAATCTGCATCTCTATCTGGATGTCTAGTGGCATCTCAAATTAAATTTGCCAAAAGAAAACTCTTGATTATCCTTACCCGAGCCTGAGATCTGTTCCTTTTAGTGTCCCCTGCCATGGCAGTGTTCAGTTAATCCCCTTGGCTCAAACTTTCAAAGTATACAGTGCCCTATACAGCTCCTGTTTTAAGCCAAGCCATTACCATCCCTCAACTGAACTAGTGCCAGTTGTTTCATAATTGCACTGCTGCGTCCATGTTTATATCTCCACAGGCAATTTTTTTTTAACAATCAAAGCAAAAATTTTACAATTCTGCCATGGTCAAAAAAAAAAAAAAAAAACCTAATACCCTTTTTATTGCCCACAAGATACCAAAGATGGGGCCCATTCAAAATTTGGTTTGGATGTTGAGGCTGGTGACAACACATACAAATCAAGAAGGTATGAGACTTGTCAGTTACATAATGAAGCCTTCTGATGAGAGCACGACAGTTCTGCCAGTCTGATCAAAAAATGGACTGAGGGAACAAACAAAGAAAACTAGTGGGGTTTTATGGTAGTTAGGGTATGGGCCAGGCTGAGGGTTCCACGTGTAATCAAGAGCTTGTGTAGTTTGAACCTTCCATTCAAGGACATCATTATCTCTGCCAAGAATACTTCCCCATATAAGAATGGATACTGTAGGTTTTTCCAGGCATACGAAGTGGTGGAAGGAGGCAAGGACATGGAAGATATTTCCCAGAGTGTATTGTAATAATAGGCCATAGAATCCAGGTAAAAAAGCAGCAGCAAAGTAAAACCAGAGGATTTTAACAAGTTGTGAGAAAATCATGGAGTCATTGCTTGGAGGTTTCCACGAGGCTAGAGTGAAGAGTATTTGAGCAAATTAGATTTAAAAATAGAAATGTAAACCCCAGGATGAGGCTCTTAAAAAAAAAAAAAAAGCTGAAATGCAATGAGAGATTTTGATGAAGTTGAGGAAACTAAGGTTCAAAGAGACTTAAACTGTTAGATATTTCATCTTTTCAGACCATGTAGCCACTGACAGTCAAGGCACAAGTTGGGACAGTCAGAAATACTGCAAGCAAAACATTAAAGTTTTCGGTTAATGAGGAAAGTTGATAAGAATGTTGGTCATCAAATAGAGAAGAAAGAATTCTGAAGACAGATGCATGTGCTTCAATCTAGATGCAATTGTCACCAGTCTCTAAATTGTTTCAGAAAATGTTGATGGACCCGATTAGAATGGAGCTTTTAAAAATCAGCAGATTCGTGGATATAGTTCTAGAAAAATGTACACATTTTTAAAACTAGACTTTAGAGGTTATAATATAATCGTCTCATTGCAGGGTACTAAAAATTATTGCCAGGACTCAGGTTCTCTGAGAAGAGGAGAAACAAGAATCAATTTATAGTAAAGGGACTGAGGCCCAAAGATTAAGAGACCTGGAAAAGGTCAGACAGACGGCAAAGGCTGAAAGGGGAATAATATCACCTCCTGGCTCTAAGTTTCCGTGATAGCTCTGGCTTTCTCTCCGCCCCAGCCTTACCTTCACAACTATCAGCTTGTTATAAGGTTTCAAGTCCAAGTCCGAAAGAGATGAGCAAAAATCACAGTTCTGCCTGCTTTTAAATGTTTTCAGTTGCAAAAATACCATCCTACAAAAAAGGCATATTCTTTAATCACAATAATAAAATATTTTATTTGCCTTCAGCTCAACTTACTAGAATATGTCAATACTTTGTAAACTTAATATCTGTCTCTTTCCAGCTGCATCCTTTACCCTCTTCCACCAAGGCAGATACTTCCCAAATTTCTGTTAACTAATCAGTTCTGTATTTACATAGTTTTATCATATATGAAAGTATTCTAAATATTACATTGTTTATTTTTCCTTATTTAAGTATTCTCATAAATGAAACCATTCTATGCATCTCATCTAATTGAGAGTATTTTTTTCACTTGATACAATGATTTGAGATTCTTCCATATTGGTTCATGTCACTTTGGTTCATTCATTTTCACTGTTGTAAAAAATATAATTGAATAAGCAGAACCTAATTTTTACATGCATATATATACATTTTTACTGCTGATTGCACATATTTCTGTTGTGCTTTGTTTTTATTCCTACTAAGAACATTGATACAGGTATGTGTGGACAGACTGGATAAAGATATGGCTATAGATATACAGATACAGCCTGGTGCAGAAGTAAAATATTTTTCTATGTTACGAAAATCCTGAGTCATAGATTATCTGCCACTGAGATGTCCATATTGACTTGTATACATTTTTTAACTTTAATGAAAACATTTCTTGCAAAAATACAGTATCTTTAAGGTTCATCATTAAAAAATGTCATATTTGTAACTGGCATATAGCATAGTACCTGGTGGTTAGAGGTCCACAATAAACATTCCACACCCCAGACACCTTTTCTTTTAATATTTGAACTTATCTTACCTAAAAATAAATCATTGCATAATGCAGATATTCAGTAAAACTACTGAATTGAATAAAATCATGAGTCATATACAAACAAACATTTCATTTCAGACCCTACATCTAACCTACACAGATTATGAACCAGCCCATGTGAAAGCACAGGTTGGATTTCTCAATGAAAGATTGTACTTATGGGCTACCGAGCTCCAGTGGGAGAAATAAAAAGGCTTGCCATCATCCAAACATAATTTCTCTCAGTTGGCTTCTCAAAAGATAACCTTCAAGTCTCTCAGGAAAGAAACTGCCCTACAAGTTCTGCTATAAGAGCTTAGAATTTACACATGGGTTTGTTAATGTTTTAGCTCTCAGCTCTGGACATCAGAATTCCAAATCCCAGGTTATCTCTCTAGACATATAAATATGACTTTTCTATTCATTAGAGAAGCAAAGGAGGAAAAAGGTGAACTCTAAATTGACTCTGTTTAATGTGCTGTCATCTAAAAACTGTGAGTGAAGAGGTAAGCTCCCACAAGTCAGCATCGAATGCATGGGGAGCAGTAGCTGGTAAAAGATTACAAGCAATTTTGAGGAGATTTATAGTAAGCTAGTGGACTACAACATGACAGAGGCTGAAAGTGAAATTAAATAAGGCTGTACATCAAGGAAGATTTTGTTTTCAGCAGCTATGAACTTTAAGATGATTAACAAGACACAAAGTGTAGATTCTAGGGGATCTTTTGAACACTCTAGGGAAGATAGTTACAAACAAGCAGACAGTAGAACAGTTAAAGCTGCAGGGGGTGGTGGGCACAGAAAGTTAAATGGCAATGTGTATTAGAGAAATTGATTCAATTATAAAATCGATGGGTGTAACTTGAGTGAGTGCTTTATCTGATTCCTAAGATTGCCCTTGTATCATTTCGTTTTTCTGCCCAGGCTGCAGAATGAAGCCTAACTCAAGAGCAGGACTCAGCCTCCTGCCCTTCCACATCACTCCCCCAGCCTCGCCTGGCCCACCATGCCTACATAGTGCCCTGCCTTGCACAGATGAACCCTATTATCCCCTACTGGACCCCAGCAGTATGCATTGCATATAAGCGTTAGTAACTTCCTAGGCACCAATTCCCTGGTTGTTATTCAAGGCATAGCTCTGTGTTTGGTCTCTTTCCCAGTACACTCCATTCTCCTGAAATAAGACTTTGTACTATTCAACATGAGCTGTTTTCAGATGGTAGGCTTCACTTGCCAGCAAGGCATCCTCTGAGCACTTCCACTGGGTCTAGTCCCCTCTTTCTCATCTAACTTCATAAAGGGGCTCGAACTTTACATTTTAGCTCTTTCCCCTCTCCTCCATCCCACTGCAGTTTATTGAGCAATCTGGATATGTAGCAGCATGCTATTTCTGGCCAAGGCCTTAAATCAAATTGCCTGTTTACCCACCACTGCGAGTATAAAAATAGTCTTCAAATACCCTGCTTGTATCAGACCATGGCTTTCTGTATTTTGTTCAGGCAACTAAATCTATAACCCATATACAGAAAGACTTGCCAATCAATAGAGCTGTCAAGCCAAACAAGCTGGGTGATTGTTAGTGAGAAAAAAATATTCTACATTTCCAAACCAAAGGAAATCATCCTTAAAACATTCCAACACAAGCTCTCTAAGTTCTCCTGGAACCCAGCCTAGTCCTGTGCTCCTTCTCTTCTGAGTTCTAAAGTACTCACTTCTACCCTCTGAAGTCCCAACTACCTCCAAGAAACCACACCTTGGAACTGGAAGAAATAACTCATTCCTAGCTCCCTGAACCTCTTCTTTGCACAGGGCCAATGCTCCCAGGGCTAGTCACCCTAACCTACTGGGGCCGATTGCAGCTATTCTTTCAGACCTGGAATGGGGAGGAAATAAACTGTTCAAATCTTGTCTTAATATTGCTTCCTTAAAAAGATTCCAGAAGGGTGCTAGATGGGATTTACCCAGTCAGTAATGATCCAGAAACACCTCTACCTCTGCCTGTCTCTCCATCACCAGAGACACAGTCTTTTATTCCTTTGAGTCTCTGAATCTCAGTCTATTCCACTGTTCAGCATTTCTAAATATATGATCTCAGTACCATCTCATTCAGAATCAGCTGAGAAATTGTTAAATTACAGATTCACAGACGCTACCCCCACAGACGAATTCAGACACTCTGGAGCTGGACTTCACGTATTGGCATTGTTAAAAGGATCTTTGGGGAATTGTAACACATATTAACTGTTTGAAGCCAGTTCCCAGGCCAAAGTTTAAAATATATATTTGAGGGAAACTTCCCTGACTTTGCTAGAGATCTAAACATCCAAATACAAGAAGTTCAAAGAATGCCTGGGAAATTAATCAAGAAAAGATCATCGCCTGAACACATAGTCGTGAGATTATCTAAGTCAGGATGCAGAAAAGAATCTTAAAAGCTGTGAGGCAAAAGCATCAGGTAACCCATAAATAAACATCTTTTATTATTATTAACAAATAAAAATAATATTAAAATTATTATATTAATAATTATATAATAATAAAATATAATATTAACAATTATATTAATTATATTATTATTGTTAATATTGATTATATAATTGATATAATTAATATTAATAATAGAATTATTAATATTAACAATTAATATTAACATTTATATTAATTATTAATAATAGAATTGCTAATATTAATTCTTTTTTTTTTCCCCATTTATTTATTTTATTGCATTTTAGGTT
>NW_016107344.1:11666174-11706938 GCF_001604975.1 Cebus imitator
TTGATCCTTTTACCATTATGTAATGTCCCTCTTTGTCTCTTATGATCTTTGTTGCTTTAAAGTCTAATTTATCAGAGATGAGAATTGCAACTCCTGCTTTTTTTTGCTCTCCATTTTCTTGGTAAATCTTCCTCCATCCCTTTATTTTGAGCCTTTGTGTATCCTTGCATGTGAGATGGGTTTCCTGGATACAGCACACCGATGGATTTTGTCTTTTTATCCAATTTGCTCATGGATATGTAGAATCAACATTGCAAAAATGACCATTCTGCCAAAAGCAATCTAAAAATTCAATGCAATTCCCATCAAAATACCACCATCATTCTACACAGAATTAGAAAAAATGCTTCTAAAATCACTATAAAGAAGCTAACCAGATACATTTATTAATACAGGATACATTAATTATTACAGGTACATTTATTAATACCTCTCACCCTTGGGCAGGAGGTAGGGGATATTGCCTCTGCTAACCCTGATAACACAGTGGGACATAATTACACCCATTTCTGGGACGTGGGGCCTTTCCTTTTAAAAATTCTAAACTAAATACTAAGAGAATATACACAAGAAATGGCAAAAGTAAGAAAAAATAAAGTTACAAAATTTAAGACACCTTATATCTTCTTCAAAAAATATATATTTAATTTTGTAGACATATGGAAAGCCAAATAGCACCTTCTAGATTGGGTAACTATGAGAACACAGAAGCTGAACTGGCTCTGATCTCTAACATATTGAGATGAATAAGAAAAGAAAATGATATCAATTGTCAAAACTCCTAAACTCAGAGAAGGATCCCACTCACATATAAGAAATCTTAAGCGATCATTTTCCTAGGAAAAGACAAGGGAAGCCATAACTACAGCAAAAACTAAATAAACAACTTCCTTATCAGAGAACAATGTGAAACTGTGTCACAGAGAAAAAGCAGTTACCATCCAACTGGAGGATTATATTCATGATGTAGGAGGCAACAGAAAACAAGGCTTACTCCCCTGGCATACCATTCTTTGCTAAAAATCAAGAGCCCTGAAAAACCGAGTTGATGGCTATGGGCAGCCCCCAAATGAGTCTGGTACTTGCACTTAAGAGGCCAAGTGTGGTTTAGTGTGAGTTCCTTGCTATGAAGAAGAGAGAAGAGACGTCATTCTGTATGATTAGAAAGAGGACTGGTACCAGAGACATATAAAAATCTCTAAAAGGGAGGCAGGTCGCAATAAAGCCCAGACACAGAAAGCTGTACCTTTAGCAGTCACTTCAACAAACACAGAGAAAAAACTGTGCCAAGATAAGGATTCTAGATAGGACCTGCGTTTAGCCCAAACTCATTTTTCCCTCCACTAAGAATACTGACTCGGAATCACAAAAAAGGAAATTAGAACGTATCTAGTTGACAATGGAGGAAAGAAAATAGAATGAAAAAAAAATTTTTTTTAATCTTACTTGGTTTAATAAAAAAGAAAACTTTCAACAGAATTTTATGGCAAGATTATTTCAAATAGGAATAATCACCAAAGGAGAAAAATATAGCACGAAAGAAAGTAATTTCTAAACAGATTTAAACTAGAAATATGTTCTGGTTCATATCTATTTTGTGTTCGCAGTTAAAAAAAAAAACAGCAAAAATGGACTCAACAAAATAAATCAAGATTAGCTGATAAATCAGCAAATCAGCAGATTCCAGAAAAGGGAACTGAGAGAGGCAAGCAAAAGGAAGGAAGTTGAATGTAATAAAGAAAGAATATGAAGAATTTAAAATGAAATAACAGAATTAAAACCTTCACTAAGAAAAGAAAAAAAGGAGTTGGCATAGCAGAATATATCAGTTCACAGGTCTAGAGAACATATTAGAGAATGTAGTCTATAATCAGGGTTGAAATTTAAATGTCATGCTTGCATCGTGGAAGCCCTTGAGTCATAGATAGAGAAAACACTTGGCTCCCAGGCCTGTGGGTCAGGTCATCCCACCGTGGCTTCAGGAGAGCAAGAAGCCAAGTGTTTGCTTGCCTTGGAGATCAACATGAGGTGGAGAAGCTCTCAGAAAGCCCCTTTCTGCTCTCCACCATGAGTGCTAAGATTGGCAGTTGGCAAGAATTCTGCATATTCAGGACATACACTATAGATGACTTTGTCTTGCAACCTGTGTTGACTTTGTCATGACACTCTAAGTATCCCACAATCAGAAATTTTTTTCAATTAATTATAAGAATTCAGCACTTAAAGATACTTTTCTGCCACAGAATTTGGTCCTTAAACCACGTATATAGCAAAACTAGCTGAAAATGATACCTCCACAAATAAAGATCTGGACAACTCCCCTTAATGTCTCTTCTGCAGGTTTGGCTAAGGGAAGACCAAAATTAGACAGGTGGGAACGGGGTGAGAAGGGAGGCTGAGAATTCAAAATGCTTATTTTTGATATTCTAAAAAGGGAAAAACTGTTCTGTAGCCAAAGTGCCCAGTCATGAATGAATAACTACTGTTAGAGATAACTTTGGATGGGCACAGCTCTGAAGTCAGCCAATCAATGACAACCTGTCTCCAGTAATTTGTTTCTGGAAGTTAGCCTGTCAGAGACAGGTCCACGCTTCCAGACAATAACCAATCATCAAGTGTCTCACTCCAGGGCTGATGCTCCTGAAAACCTGTCCATGGCAGTTTTAATCCAGTGACCACACTAACATAGGTGAAAATCTATCAACATCTAAACCCTCCCACTTCTGAAAATCTACCAATTCACAAACTCCATGCTTCCCAAAACTTACACAAGGTCAACTCTGATTTTATTCAGGAAGATTATGCCTAACAAGTACAGATCTCCCTTGAAGACAATCAGGAAGTTCATTTTGTCTTGCATGTGATATCTAATTTATTTTTTGTTTGTAAGTTCTCAATCCTTTCCATAATTCAAGCCCTGTTTACTAATAAATACAAATTTGGACTTGAGAGTAACAGACCTGCTGAAGAAGAGATTACATTAGCAATCCTTTCCATTGTTGGGTGGTGGTTATTACCTATTCAAATGCCAAAACACAGATATAAAGTTTGTGTTGAATTTTTTCAACAATGGACACTTATTAAATGAGGAAAATATCCTTATATAGCTCTTTGAACAGCATGCAATTGTTATTCAATATCATAAATTAAAATTCAGTGTAAGCCAAGATATACTGACAGCTACACTTAAGAGATTTATGATTTCCTCAACTACTTCCAAAGGAAGTGATAAAATAACAAATTTTTTGATTAAGATAAATTCAAATGAAGAAGTTAAAATAATCACAGCAGAAGTTAAAATGGCTCCTCTTGTTGTATATCAACATCAGCCTTTCAGCTCAAATGACTGAACATGCTGCTACCATAAGTATTTTCAGATTCCAAAATTGCAAGCAAATTTTTGAGTACAAGGATGAAGCCTACTGCAATAATTTAAAAAAGTAATGGCTCCATTTCCTATTACAGAGATTATCAAAAATCTCAACCTTACCTTTTTGATGACATAGCATGATTACGAGTAATTACAATGCAGGAAAACAAATTTTTTTCTTTACTTGTACAATATTTTTCTCATGTAAAGGGCTGGTTTATAAAGTTACAGCAAGTAAAATATCTTCCAAGTAAGACTTCACAAACAAGAGCAAATTTTGTGGAAAACTCTCTCATTGAGTTAAGCATGAAGGCAAAAAATCATACTGCTTTTGGTGGAGATAATACAAATACAAATATTGGTAAAACAATGTTTATTTAAAGTTAAAGCAAAGCATACATGATTCTGTGAAAGGTGTTAGCTATTTTGTCAGAATTAATATTAATATTATTATTAATTTAATTAACATTAAAAATATTCTGTTTAATGTTACTCAGACCACATCTGCACCCTTTCTGCTGACATTGAGGTAGTTGTCACAAAATTGTTCCCTTCAGCACTGTTCAAAGTGAATGATTGAAGGATTTTTGCAACTTTGTCATCATTTCATATTAATTCTCTAGAATTCAAAAATCTGTTGGTTTTCTTCAACAAAAGCAGTTGAGAGAATTTTGTTTATTTTGAAGCACAGAAATCACACTTCTGGTAGCCGAGAAAGTTCTTTCTTGTTGACTTTTTAAATAAATCATTGAGTGAAGCCTACTTATTTCTTGTTCATTGTTTTCACTTTCTCTCAAGCAAAAGGATTATGCAAATCTAAGATGAATAAACAGTATTATTCCATTGCTTACAGAAACTTGTTGAATGGGTAAAAAGTAAAAAGAGGAAAACTCATCCTTTAAGTGTCAAGATTGTTCTTACTGGGCACAGCATAACTTATGAATAGGAAAATAAATTTTGACTTGAAGAGGATAATTATTACAGCATTTAGTGTGACTGTTTTGAAATGAATTTCATCTCTTGAAGAGTTCAATTATTTTAAATGAATGTTAGTAAATACTCTTCCAGCATGCGGACAAATGAATTCATAATATTTGTTGTTGAAAAAGGTGAAAAAATTTGACAATCATTTTCTTTTTGTCAGTGAAAAACATTTTAGAAAGTCATTGATCAAGAGTTATAATCCTGAGGAATGGAAAAGCAAGTCATGCCATTGAAGACGGCATTATCTATTTTAACATGTCTAACTCAAAAAGCTTTCTCAGAGTGGTAGATTTTATGGTAATAGATGTCCAATGTGCTAGTTTATTTTTTCTCATTAATCAATGTTGAGTAAACAAAAGAATAACATTAATTTTATATGTCACTATGTAGATGCTATATTACAATGTAAATGGAACATAAATTGTAACTGCAAAGAATTTTGTAAGCAAATTCTATAAAACAAGTAACAAAGAGATCCAAAACATTAAGGCCACAAATTTTTTTAGGTATTATATAATTTAAACACTTATAATTTATTTGAGATGAACAATGAATAATTTTAAAATATGTCCATGTAATATTTTTCTTTTATCTCAATGTATATATACATATACCACTAGAAATTATTCGCACTGACTGGAAATAAAAACTTCATTTTTATTTACTAAATCTGGTGACCCTAATCAGAAAGCTGGTTTACCTCATTTGCCCAGGGTTGGGACAACTACATCTGTGATATTTTCAGAAATATACACAAATTGACTTTGGGATACAGGGGTCCTGGAAGACCTTCTTCTTACAAAAGCCAGAATTTCAACTGTTGATCCAGCCAGCTCAGCCTAAGTCAAAAATTCCCCTTCTTTGGGAATTTCTATTAAGATTTCTATGTTACAGGTGAGGAAACTGAGACTGAGGCAAGAGACTGAGTTGGATACTTTTCGGTAAAGAGCACAACCTGGCTGGGCTCACACCTGTAATCCCAGTACTTTGTGGAGTCAATATGGGAGAGTCCAGAAGTTCTAGACCAGCCTTCACAACATAGAAAGACCTCCTTCTCTCCAATAATAATAATAATAAGCCAGGAGTGGTGGCATGTACCTCTACTCCCAGTTTCTTAGGAGGCTAAGGCAGGAAGATTGCTTGGGCCCAGAAATTCAAGGGTACATGAGCTATTATTGTACCCTGGACTCCAGCCTGGGTGACAGAGCAAGACCCCATCTAAAAAACAAAAACAACAAAACAACCAAACAAAACAAAACAGTAGGGCCTGTGCTGTGGCTGGATAGGAAATGCGTATGTACCTAACAAGAGAGCACCAAAATACAGGGAGCAAAAACCCACAGAAGTGAAGGAAGAAATAGACAATCTTACCGTAACAGTTGGAGAATTCACAATTCCACTTTCAATAATAGACAGAATATGTAGGCAAAAGATCAACAAGGAAATCATACCTGAGTAACGCTACAAACTAACTATACCTAACATTTTCCTACAGAACACTCAGTAACAGCAGTATATATATTCTTCTCAAGTACAGATGGAATGTTCTCCAGGATAGTCATATGCTGAACTGTAAACCAAGCCTTGGTAAATTTGAAACAATTGAAAACAGACAACATATCTTATTCAATAACAATGGAATGAAATTAGAAAATAGTAACAGAAGGAAAACTGAGAATTTCAGATAGATATATACACATTAGAAAACATACTATCAAACAGCCAGTGGGTCAAGGAAGAACTAACAAGGAAAATTAGAAATGAGAAATTTCTTTGAGCCAGGTGCAGTGGCTCATGTCTATAATCCCAGCACCTTGGGAGGCCAGGGAGGGAGAATCACTTGAGGCCAGGAATTCAAAACAAGCCTGGACAACATGAGAACTTGTCTCTATAAAATTTTAAATGCTTTTTAAAAAGAAAAATAAATTACCTGCAGCTGAATTAAAAAGAAGACACAACATATTAAAACCAAAACTTATTGGATGCAACTAAAGAAGAAGTAGAGGGAAATTTATAACTAGAAATTCTTTTGTTGAAGATCTCAAATCAATAACCTAACCTCTCAACCTAAGACACTGGCGAGAGAAGTGCAAACTAAATGTAAAGAAAGCAAAAGGAAAGAAATTATAACATTAGAGTAGAACTTGGGAAAATAGAGTATAAAGAAACAACAGAATTTTTTTTAATTGGTTCTTTCAAAATATATTTTTAAATGACAAACTCTTAGCTAGACTGACAATGAAAAAAGAGAAAGATGACTCAAATTATTAAATTTAGATATAAAAGAGGGGACATTACTACAAACCTTAAAGAAGTAAAGAGGATTATAAGGAAATACTATGAACAATTGTATGCCAATACATTAAATAATTTAGATAAAATGTACTGATTCCTAGAAACACATAAGCTACAGAAACTGAATCAAGAAAAAATAGAGAATCTGGATAGACTTATAACAAGTAGAGACTGAATTAGTAATCAAAACAAAACACCCAAAGAAAAATTCACTGGTGAACTTAACCAGACATGTAAAAAAGAATTAATACCAATTCTTCCTAAACTCTTCCAAAGAAGAGAGTTTCATGAAGCCAGTATTATCAAAACAAGACAGACACATCTCAAGAAAAGAAATCTACAGACCAATAACTATTATGAATATAAACAAAAATTCTCAATAAGATACTAATAAGTCAAATTTAGACATGGAATGTGGCTTCCTCTGAGACTGAAAGGCTTCACCCCCCTCCACTCATTGCCCACTTCA
Source organism: Cebus imitator (assembly GCF_001604975.1). Classification (NCBI taxonomy): domain Eukaryota; kingdom Metazoa; phylum Chordata; class Mammalia; order Primates; family Cebidae; genus Cebus; species Cebus imitator. The sequence continues at coordinate 11,673,293 of NW_016107344.1, forward strand.
CCGCCAGGTTTTTCCCTCCTCCCCTCTGTCCTCAGATCCAGTGTTTCCAGTGAACCCAATGAGGAGTTCATGGCAAGGTATGTATAATGAGGGCTCTAGCAGGGCTGCTGACCTCTGGCTGTCAGGGGTCCCAGCCAGAGCTGGACTGAGCTGCTCAATGTAGCAAGAGGTTGGTACAGGATAGGATTCCACCTCACAAGGGCATCTGAGCCACTGGGACCTTCAAACTCTTCATTCTGGTGAAGAGCCTCCCCCAGTGCCACCACCATCTATACGATACATGTGCTAAGGACCTCAGCACAGCCTGTGTCAAGCTCTGGGGTGTCTGCAGCCTAGGAACTGGGGGTAGGGGTGTCAGAGGCATCATGCCCTGCAGCCTGGCTGAGCCAGAATAAGTATGTCCAGAGCTAGATATGCATGCCCTATGGGCAAAAAGAAAGTCTGGAACCTTGGGGTTATACAGGTCCAGACCAGGTTCACCTTGCAGAGTCACAGGCCAGGCTGAGCCTGATCAGGGCCTGATCTACAGCCATTGCCATCATGAGCAGATCATGCTCTTGGGTCTTCAGGAAAACCAGAACAGAGGCTCTAGGGTCTGCCAGCCAAGATTTGAAACAAGCTCTAGAACCTGCAGGCAGACAGCTTCTGGTAAATAACAGCCCTTCATTCAGCCTCAGTTTCCCCATTTGTTACAAGAGAGTAATATGGACCATGTCTGTCAGTGATCCTAGGAGGGGTATGAACACATACAGAATGTCTAATGACTGGTGGTCATAAGTGGATTATGATTCACATTAGACTTCTTCTCTGGGGAGACGGCATAGAACTGGCCTCTGTGGATGAACAGATCCAGGACAAGCAGCCAGGAAATCCCAGGAAAAGGAAGGCACACGAGGGTGAAAATTCTCTGTTCCTATCAGACCAGTCCATGGGGGAAGCAGAGAAGCATTCACGTGGACACAGCCTGGGCAGTCAGAGGATTAACCTGCATCCAAGACCAGAGCCTCAGTAGCCTGTCTCTGCTGCCCTCCCCCAATTAGAGCAGCACACCATTGGGGCAGAGGAGTCTGGGGCTGCTGGAACACATCCACAGCAGGGAAGGTGCTCTCACTCCCTCTTCATCTGCTGCTCAATTGTTTTACTTTTTGTTCAAATTCTAAGAATCTTCATATCTACCATCTCCTCTGAATAGTTTTTCTGTCACTAAGGATGAGAGGTTCATCCCCAATCCAGTCCCAGGCTCTCAGGCAGTCACTGTCCTTCTGTATCTGCCTCCTCTTCCCAGGGCCTAGTGACAGTGTCAATGTGTGGCCTAAGGTCTGAGAGAAAGCTGAGATGCCATGCTGTGTGCCCTGGGGACGTGCATGACTTCTCACCCATCTGACCAGCATCCACATGTCACTTCCAACACCCAGTCCTGGAGGACTGCAGATTAGGGCTCCTAGTTTGAGGTCAGTCACCTTCAACTATGAGAGCTGCCTGAAGAAGCCACGGCACAGAATAACTGCAGCAGAGGTCAAAGGACAGGGAGGACATACTAGACTAGGCTCCAACCCTGGCTTGACTTCTGTCCATTTGGGTAACGTGGGCAAGTGACTGTTTCTTCAACCCTCAGTTCCCTCATGCTCAGAAGAGGAAGTCCATCTCATGCTCAGAAGCGGAAGTACGTCTCTACTAAAAATACAAAAAAAAATAAAATAAAATAAATTAGCCGTGCATGGTGGCAGGCACCTGTAATCCCAGCTACTCCAGGGGCTGAGGCAGGAGAACCCGGGAGGCAGAGGTTGCAGTGAGCCGAGGTCACGCCATTGCACTCCAGTCTGGACGACAAGAGTGAAAATCCATCTCATTAAAAAAAAAAAAAAAAAAAAAAATAGGAAGTGTACTTTGGCATTATATGCCAGCTCCCTGCATATCAAGAGATTTGCTCAAAAATGACCAGAAGAGAGAGGCACACCCACATGCTCCATAAATGCCTGTTCCTTCTCGCTCTCCCCTTGCAAGTCTTCCGTGCTTTGCAGGGTTAATAGGACCACTCCTTGCTCCTGGTTTATTCTCTCTCCTTGCATTTTTCCTCTATTCTTTTTTTTCTTTCCAAGTTTTTCTAAACATTTATCTGCTCATCAATTTATTAATTTATTCAAGAATGTTGATTGTAGGCTCACTATGTACAGGCTATATGCAAAATTCAGAGAGTCCCCATGAGCCACAGCTCAATCCCAAACTCCTACTTGTCCCAGCCAGATCCGGGGGCAGGCTCTGAGGATGGCTGATCCCTGTGCAGAACTTCTGCTGCTGGTGGAGACTGGATGAACCCTCTTCACTGTCCACAGGATTTGCAAAGTGAGGTCAGGTGGTTGACAGGGTGACGATCTCCGGATAACCTGGTTGGTTCAGAGAGAAGCCTCCACCCAGGGTCAGGGCCAAGAAGATGAATGACACCCTTGTCGGCCAAACAGATGCTGATCCAGCTATTCCGTTTTCTTTGATTTGAGCCATGGCTCATCACCTTCTTCCCACACTCAGCCCACTGAGTCCCCTGAAGATGAGATAGATCCCAGAGCTCAGGGTCCAGCCCTGAACTCAGAGCCAAAACCAGAATACAGCACCAAGCCTGAGCTAGAGCTCAAGACCCTGAGACAGAAGACAGGAACAGAGCCCAGTCCACAAGACAGGGGACAGAGTCCAAAGACCCAGGTAAGTCTCAAGGCATAGCCCTGGGAGCAGATCTTGGAAAAAGGAAGGCAAGAATGAGAAGACCAACAAAATCCTGGCCCTATACCCCAGAGCTGACCCAGGGACAAAAATCAGGAAGACTAGTTCAGTCCCAGAAGCCAGAGTTCAAGACAATGAACTACGCCTGGGCCCAGAGCCAGAAGGCACAAACCTCAGAGTCTGTGGTCTGTAGTTCAATGCTCTCAATCCTGAACCCAGGATCAGTTACCAGCTGGAGAGCTCAGGGCCTGAAGACAGCTGGGGTCCATGACTCTGGGCCTGGAATCCCAGGGAGGCATAATATTGCACTTTTTCTCAAAGCTCCAGACTGCTGTGTTTTCCTGCAGTTCATGGGGTAGCCAAAGTAGGCCCCTCATTGGCACATAATTCTCTGCAATAGGCCTGCAAAACAACCAACTGCCCATTGCTATCAAAGATCTAATTTCCCTCATTGCCCTTGGATCCGTGCTATGCAACACGAATGGGTGTGAGAACATGCATTTGCTGGTATCTTGAGTCTGTCTGTATGTGTCTGTGTGAGTCTGGGACTTTGTGCAAGTTTATTGCTGTCTCTCATTTTAGGTGCTGCCTCCTGGGCCACAGGGGTCACCAGACAACTTTCCCAGTTCCTCTGGGGTGGGCAGAGGTGGGTATGAGAACATTTGTCGAAACAAGTTTGAACTGAGACTGATCTGGACATGGATGCCGCAGCCTAGAGTCAGGCCGGGAATGCTCAGAGGCTCTTGCCTTCCTTGACTCCCTGATTCCTCCTCTGTCTTCGGGCTATGGTGATAGCTTGATGAGGGAGAGTATGCTGGGGCTCAGGAGCACAACTTTGTTTCCTGGTACAGGATTCTCGAAACTTCTTTACGTTCTGCTTCACTTCTCTATAGAAGTACATGTCACTTTTCAATAGAGTGGTGATCACCCTCCTTCACCTCCAGTCCCCCCCTACAAGTGCTCCCCACCCTCCTCTGGCTGCAGTGACTCCCTGGGGTCTAGTGGAAGGTGGTCAAGCAATGCTAAGGTCAGTGGTTGCCCTTGGACCCAGAAGCATTCTCCAGAGGTCTTAGAAGACCAGTGTGTTGCCCGGGATTCTCCAGAGGGACCTGCAGCTTTTTGTTCAGAGGAATGTCAACGCTTCAGTGACATTTCTCAGTGTCGTCACTGTCAAGGTGGACAGTGGCCTCAACAGGTGCAGACCCCAGCCCCATAGCACACTCTCCCTGGCTACCCACTTCTCATAGCCTCCCTCAGGCAAGGTGCCTCCGTCTTTGTTTCAAATCTCATTGGTCTGTGTGCCCAGGATGAGGTCTGAGCCTCCCCAGGCCCAGCCCTGAATGGTTGGATCCAGCCATCTCCTCATAGGCCTGTGCATCCATCAAGGTCTCTTCCCGCTCCTGCCTGGCCTCCTGTGCCCCCTTTCCTTGAGAAGCTCTGTGCTCCTACCTGTGTAACTGTTCTGCCATACTCTCACTATCCTGGGGCAGGAAATTTTTCCCTGCAGCCTCCCTTTCTCATACGGCAATTGGAGTGATTCCAGCATTCGATGCCAGATGGTGGGCTTTTCTTTTACTTAAACATTTCCTTTATTAGGAAAAAATGAGTTTTTTATTCTTTCAGGAGAGTATGTGAGAGGAAATAAGGATTTCTGTTTCATTGCTCAAGAGGACGTAATGGTGAGAGCAGGGGGAGGATGGGGATTAGAGACAGGCTATGTGTGATTTTAAGGCTGAACTAGAGACAAGAAAGCAAAAGGTTACAGGAAGATGGATGCAGGAGATGCATGTGTTATTGCATGGTGCAGAAAATGCATGCATTGTTGTAGACTTTGAACATTGCACAGGCTGAATTTGCTCTCTCCCAGCAATAGTAAGTGGGATGCGCCCTTCTGAGAGGCTGCAGTAGGCATGTATCCAAAGATGCCTCTCTCACCCATTCAGGGATAAATTGATATGGGCATCGTAGTCCACAGAAGAAGAAAATAAAAAATCAGAAGAAAATGGAACTGAAGATTATAGAGGTTTGAAGAAAAAATTATGACCCAAGAATTCAATACTTAACTATATTATGTTGCTACATTTGGGTTACTTTTAAGACAAGAATATCCTAGAGTGGCCATTACACTGACTTCTAACAGCATATATTAGTTTTGTCTATTTTTGTATTTAATATAAGTGAAATCATGCAGTATGTACTCTTTTATGTTTGACTTCTTTTGCTCAATTTTACATTTGCAAGATGCATCTGTATTTTTATGTGTAATACACATCAATTATTCACATCACTATATAGAATTGCATTGTGTGTCTACCAGAATTTACTTACCCATTTTACTCAACCCTGTTGACAGGTTTTTGAGTAGTTTCCAATTTGAGGCTTGTACAAATAGCGTTGCTGTGAACATTCTGGTATAGTCAGTTCTGCGTGCTTAGAAAACACAAATTTGTTTCTACACAACTGGTGTATTAGAGAACACAGGCTTACTGCAAATTTTGTGTTTGCTTATGTGCAATTTTGTTTGTGAGAAACACTGGATGCACACTTAAAACTCCACCCAGCTGAACCAATCCATGTAGGAACAGGCAAAACACACACATACATATACCTCAAACAACTATCCGCTACCTCTCAGTTCGTTACATGTGTTATTCTACAAGGTTGTATTTTGCTATTCTTTTTTTTCATTTGTGAACTTTTCTATATAAGCATCCTGGTTCAAGAATGCTAGGAAGAACATACAAAATAAAAGTTTTTGGTATGAAATATAAGCTAGAAATTATGTGTCGTTTTGAAATAAATAAGAGAGCATATCATACCTTACAAACAATAGTCATAAAGGAATCTACACGTAGAGCATGAGACACAATGCTATAAAAATGAAAGAAATTTGGCTTTTTTTAAACTCCAGAAAAGCTAGAACAACTTCAAATGCTACAAATGCTATAGTGTCAATGAAAACAAGGCCTAAAGGAATAAAAGAAATAGATTATTGAGCATGTGGACTCAAGACCAGTGAAAAATATTAAAAACAACCTTTCTCATAATCAAAGAGAAAGCACCATCTATATGCAAAGACCTTAAATAGAAATTGCCAAATCGAGCTAAAGTGGTTTCTTTTAGTGCTAGTGGTAACTATTTTGATGGCTTCAAGATTGCAGCATTCAGAGCCTTCAACTCTTAGACAAAGCCAAGAGTCCAAACCAGGAAGTCACAAAATCATCTCTAGCAGTGAAAGAAAAATTAAAGTTTTAATTGAAGAAGGTGGCTATATTGGAACCAGTTTGTTATAATGTTATAATGTTTATAATTTTTTATAAAATAGGCATCCATTATGAACTTGTGCCTCAAAGGACTTACATTTCAAAAACAGAAAAATACAACCCCAGATTTAAGGCTGCAAAACATTGCAAATTTTTTGATAACCCTCCTATAAGAGATTGAATGGTGGCCCCAAAAGAAATATATTCATATCCTCAACCCCAGATCTTGTGACCGTGACCTCATTTTGACAGTCTTTGCAGCTGTAACTAAATGAAAGATCTCAAGATGAAATCATTTGGGATTATTCAGGTGGACCCTAAATCCAATGATCCAGTCTTTAAGAGAAAAAAAAAAGAGAAGACAGGAAGAAGGGATGGTCATATGAAGACAGAGGCAGAGATTGGAATGAAGCAGCGATAAACCAAAGGATGCCTGGAACCCCTGGAGCTGGGAGAGACAAGAAGTGATTCTCCCCTACAGCCTTCAGTGAGAGTGCAACCCTGCAAACACTCAGCAAACACTGGACCTCTGGTCTTTAACACCCACACCACGAGAGAATAAACTTCTGTTGTTTTCACCCAACCAGTTTGTGGTAATTTGTCACAGTAGCCATAGGAAAGTAATGCATCCCCTTCTACCTTTTCATAATAATTCACAAGCCACAATCCTTGATGTCCACTTTCAAAAGGAAACTTCAGGTCTTTTTTAAGTTAAAAGTGTCATATTTATTATAGCATTTATGTATTTTTAAACCATTCAAAATATATAAAATTGTGCTACCATTTTTAATAGGTTCTCATCTTCCTTATGGGTCATCGATTACACTTTTCAATGTTTTGTTTATAAATGTATTTTTTCCACAATCCCGTGATTTTTATCGTGTGCTTTTGCATAATGTGTTTTTATGACATGTGTGTTACATTATAACAGCGCTGACTGCACATGTTTTGGATGGCTATATTGCACATTTTTCTTGGGCATATATTTGGTCATGGAATTGCTAGATCACAAGTATGTATATGGTCAGCTTTGATTGATGCTGCCAATTTTTCAAAATAGGTATACTGCCACTAGTAGTGCTGAGAGGTCTAGATTTCCATATTATGACCAACAGCATTTTTCATGCTTTCCATTTTAGACATTAAAATGAGTATGCTGTAGAATGATGTTATGATTTTAATTTACATTCTCCTGTGATTAATGAAGAATATTTTTTTCATTTTTTAATTAGCCATTGGAGTATTCTCTTAGTGAAGTATCTGGTGTTATCATTTGTTCATTTTTAATTACATTATCTGTTAGTTTCTTTTTGATGTCTAGCATTTCTTTATATATTCATGAATATCTTCTCCCACTCTGCTGCTTCTTCACTCATTTAATTATGGGTTATGGTGAACAGAATTCCTTCATTTTGATATATAATTGACCCGTGAACAACAAACATGAGTTTTACCTGCATGAGTTCAGTCACATGCAGATTTTTTCAATAAATATATTGAAAAATCTTTTGGAGATTGGTGACATTTGAAAAAACTCTGAGATGAGCCACATAGTCTAGAAATATCAAAAAAATGAGGAAAAGTTAGGTATGTTATGAATGCATAAAATATATGTAGCTACTAGTCTATTTTATCACATGCCACTATAAAATATACATATATCTATTATAAGAAGTTAAAATTTATCAAAACATATGCCCAAAACACTTACAGACCATACGTGGTGCCATTCACATTCAAGAGAAATGTAAACAAAAGTAAAGACACTCTTCCCCGTGACCAGGAAAATTTAAAAAATAAAGTAATAAAAATAAATTAAAAAGACAAATGTAAAGATGCATTATTAAATCATAACTGCATAAAATTAGCTATAGTACACACAATTACTGCAATAATTTTGCAGCAGCCTCCTGTTAGTGTTATAGCAAGCTAAAGTGTTGCAAGTATCCCCTTAAAATGCCATGTAACACTAATCAGCTCTGTGTGAACAGATCATCTCTCCAGCAAATTGCATATTGCAGTAAAAAGTGATCTCTCACAGTTCTTTGTATTTTTCATTGTGTTTAGTGCAATACCATGAACCTTAAATAACATGCTGAAATCCACATGAAGTGCCACTAGTGATGCTGGAAATGTTCCCAAGAAGCAGAAAAAGGCATAACACTACAAGAAAAAACTGAATTTCTTAATATTAGCCTAGGTTGAGGTCTGAGGCTGTGGTCACTTATCACAAACTATGATAAGTCCAGGGTAAAGACCATTGTAAAAAAAAAAATGGACAGAAAAGAAAATATGTGAAGCCTCATTGCAGCTACACCAGCAGGGGCAAAAACTTTGCACTTTTTAAGAAATTTTCTTTTTTTTTTTTTTTTTAAGACAGGAGTCTCACTCTGTCACACAGGCTAGAGGGCAGTGGCATGATCTCTGCTCACTGCAACCTCTGCCTCCCGGTTCAAGTGATTCTCCTGCCTCAACCTCCCAAGTAGCTGGGATTACCAGTATGTGCCACCACGCCCAGCTAATTTTTGTATTTTTAGTAGAGATGGGATTTCACCATGTTGGCCAGGCTGGTCTCGAACTCCTGATCTCAGGTGATCCACCCACCTTGGCCTCCCAAAGTGCTGAGATTACAGGCATGAGCCTGAAATAAATTTTTATCTGATATTAAAAGTGTAGCTTTTATGTGGGTGCAGGATTGCTCTAAGAAAGGCATACCTGTAAGCACTAATATAATTCCAGGAAAAGTGAAGTCATTATATGACAAATCAAAATGAGGGTGAAGAACCAAAAACTGGAGAAGTTAATGCCATCAAAGAATGGTTACAGTATTTTAGAAAAAGATTTGGCTTTTAAAATGTCAAGATAAAAAGAGAAGCAGTTTCTCCCAACCAAGAGACAGCAGACAAGTTCCCAGGCATCATTAAGAAAATCATTAAGGAGAAAGGATAACTGACTAAACAGGTTTTCACTGCGGATAAAAGTGCCCTGCTCTGGGACAAAATGCCACAAACAGTTACTACTAAGGAAGAGAAGGGAGCACCAGGATTTAAGGCAGAAAAGATAGGCTAAATCTTTTTTGTGCAAATGCAGTTGAGTTTGTGATCAGGACTATCTTATCTACAAGGCTGCTAACCCCCAAGCCTTGAAGGGAAAAGGTAAGCAGCAGCTGCCAGTCTTTTGGTTGTACAAGAAGGTCTGGACAAGAGCACTTTTCATGGATTGATTTCATTGATGCTTTGTCCCTGAAGTCAGAAAGTACCTTGCCAGTAAGGGACTGCCTTTTAAAGTTCTTTTGATATTAGACAATGCCTCTGGCCACCAGAACCCCATGAGTTCAAAGAGATGTACTTAGCCCAAAACACAGGATCACTAATTCAGCCTCAAGATGAAAGAGTTATAAAGACCTTTAAGGCCCATTACACTCTGTACTCCATTGAAAGGAGTCTCAAGGACAAGAATCCCAACAAAGAGAACATTATGAAAGTCTGGAAAAATTACACCATTGAAGATGTCATTGGTGTCATAGAAAACGCCATGAAAGCCACCAAGCACAAACAATATATTCATCCTGGAGAAAATTCTGTCCAGATGTACATGACTCCATATGATATAAACCATGCCAATTAAGAAAATGTAATTCAGATGTAAATCAGAGCCAATCAAAGACATTATGAAAGAAATCATGGATGTGGTTTTTTTTTTTTAAAAAAAAAGGCATATGAGGTATGGGGTGGAGGAGGGTGGCAAAGGGTTACAAGATAAGGACCTTAGAAATTTGAGGGGTCATAGACACCACACCAAAGATATTAGCAGAAGTCAACTTGATGAAAATGAGTGTATCTGAACTACTGCCAGACATTGAGGAAGAAGACTTAGATGGGGCAGTGCCAGAGACACATTTACATGAGACAATTTGGTGGAAGGGTTCTGACTATTGAGGACTGCTTTTGACTTCTTTTATGACATAGACTCTTCTATGATACAGGCATGGAAATTAAAGCAAATGGTGGAAGAAGAATTGATACCATATAGACACATTTTTAGAAAAACGAAAAAGCAAGAAAGCCAGACAGAAATTATGATGTGTTTCTATAGAGTTACATCAAGTGTGCCTCCCTATACCACCTTCTCTTCCACCTCTTTCACCTTTTCTGCCTCTGCCGCACCTGACAGCAAGACCCTCCTCTTCCTTCTCCTCCTCAGCCTATTCAATGCAAAGATCATGAAGATAAAGAAAGATGTTTATTATGATCCACTTCAACTTCATAAATACTAAATATATTTTCTCTTCCTTATAATTTGAGGGGTTTTTTTTCTTCTTCTTCTTCTTCTTTTCTTTTCTATTTCTTCTGATAAAAATTTTCTTACTAACATTTTCTTTTTTCTAGATTTATTGTATGAATGCAGTGTATAACACATATAACATACAACATATGTGTTAATCGACTGTTATTGCTAAGGCTTCTGGTCAACAGTAAGCTATTAGTAATTAAGCTTTTGTAAAGTCAAAAGTTATATATGGATTTTTGACTGTGTGGAGGGTCAGTGGTCCTAATCTTTATGTTGTTCAAGGTCAACTGTAATCCAATTCGTTTATTATTATTATTTTTTAAGATGGACTCTCAGTCTGTCGCCTAGGCTGGAGTGCAATGCGGCAATCTTGGCTCACTGCAACTTCTGCCTCCCAGGTTCAAGTAATTTTGCTGCCTCAGCCTCCCAAGCAGCTGGGATTACAAGCGTGTGCCACCATGCTCAGCTAATTTTTGTATTTTTAGTGGAGATGAGGGTCCACCAAGTTGGCTAGGCTGGCCTCAAACTCCTGACCTCAGGTGATCTGCCCGCCTCAGCCTCCCAAAGTGCTGGGATTACAGGCGTGAGCAACCATGCCTGTCCTGTTTATTTTTATGGCTGATGCTTTTGTGTCTTTTTAAAGAATTCTTTGACAACCCTATGGTAATGATGTAAGATTCTCTTGCATTTACCTCTAAGGTTTTATCATCTTAAGCTTCACATTTAGTTTTGCAAACTATCTGGAATTGATTTTTCTTTATATGCATATGGATTCAAATACATTTTTTTCCATTAGGATAGCCAATTGACTCAGCAATATTTAACAAAAAACCATCATCCTACCTGTCCTAACATTACAGTATGTCTGTTTCCAGATTCTTCATTCTTTTCTATGGTCAGTTTGTCTAACCTTATGTCAATATCACACTATCTCAGTTTCTACAGTTTTGTAGTAATGTGTGTAGATATCTCACAGTTTAAGACTTCAAGATTTGTTCTTCAAAATTGTTTTACTTAGGGCCCTTTGTATTTCTATATGAATTTTAGAATCACCTGTCAATTTCTGAAAAAATTAATCATATTTTAAGTTGGACTACATTGAATCTATAATTTAGGAAAATTAATGTATTTGCAATGTAATGTAATTGTAGAATCAATAATGTAATTGATTTTACCCCATATATATCATATACCCTTCCGTGTATTCAAGTCTTTGATATCACTCAATAATGTTTTGTAGTTTTTATTGGAAAAGATTGTCATATCTTTTATTAGATATACTCTTAGTTTTTTAATGTTTTTGACACCACTATAAATAGAATTTTTAAATTTTTATTTTATCTTGTTTGGTGATATTATGTAAATATAGAATTGATTTTTTAAATATTTATTTTGTATCAAGGGACTTTGTTAAATTCATTATTTCTAATTGGATATCTATTATTTCTAAAGCTTGTTTGGGGATTTTTTTAGGTATATAATTATGTCATATGCAAATAATAATTTTTTTCATTGTTTGTTGTTTTCTTCTGAGTTCTTCTGCCTTCACTTATTTAATTAGCCTTATTTCACTGAAGAGGACCTCCAGTACAATGTTGAACAGACAATGATTTGTAGATGTGATTATGGGTACAGACCTTGAGATGTGGAGACTATCCTAAATTATCCTAGTGAACCCAATCTGATCAGATGTGTTCCTGAAAACAAGGAACATTTCCTGGCTGTGCTCAGAGAAAGAGCTGTGACAATTTTACTCGCATTGAAGATGGAAGAAAGGGCCCCTAGCCAAGAAATGCAGGTGGCATCTAGAAGCTTAAAAAGGTAATAAAATGGTTTCTCCCTTAAAGCATCCAGAAGGAGAGCAATTCTGCCCTGCTATTCTCTGTGGATAAATACTTTCCATCTGAGAAATAGCTTTTGGCTTGCTACTGCACCTTAGGAGAGAATAAACACGTAACCACAGCCATCAGGATGCCACAAGACCTTGGATGCTAATCATAAACAGAGTGTTATCCAAGCCACACACCATAAAGTTGGGCATGCACAGCAGCACTCCATTATCAAATGGAAGAAGTACAGGTGATATTGGGATTGAGCAGCCCCTGGAAGTACAAGTAAATTGCAAGAAGTGACCCAAACCTTCATGAGCCCTACAATATTACCTTTTCTTTCCCAGCCTGCAACTATGGCCTAATGTGGAGTTTTTGTTATCATTGTTTTTGTTTTGTTTTTGTTTTTTGACCAGTTGCCTAAGGAAGAGAAAGCTAAGCCTGCTTTACAGATGCTGCATGATATGCAAGCATACCCAAAAGTGAACTGCAGCAATACACCTTTTTCTGGAACATCCCTATAACACAGTGGTGAGGGGAGCTTCTCCTGGTGGGCAGAACTCTGAGCAATGTGCTATTTTTTTTCTTAATTTGAGCGATATACCAATGTTCATTTTTCTTAAAAGGAGAGATGGTCAGAAATATGAATCTAGACAAATGCTCAAGCTGTGATCAGTGATTTGTCTCAACAATTGGGCACCTGAAAGAAACATGACCGGAAAATTGGTGACAAGAATGTCTGAGGAAGAGTTACAATGATAAATCCATCTGAATGGGCCAAGAATGGTAAGATATTTGGTTTCATCTAAATGCTCCTCAAAGGGTGATCTTAGCAGAGGAGGATTTTGATAATCAAGTGAGTAAGATGATTCATTTTTATGAATATCAATCAGTTTCTTTGCATTCATGAACAAAGTGGCCATGGTGGCAGGGAAGGAGATTGTATATCCAAGCTGAGAATGTGGATTTCCACTCACCAAGATCAAACTGGCCACAGTCATGCTGAGTGCCCAATCTGCCAGCCACAGAGAACAATACTAAGCACCCAATATGACACCATTTCCTGGGGTGATCAGCCAGCTACTTAGTGGCAGCATGATTACAATGGACTACTTTCCACATGAAGGGGTATAACTTTGTTCTTACTGTAAAAATACTTGCCTTACCTGCATGCAATGTTTCTCCCAAACCTGTCATACTGCAGAATGCCTCATCCACTGTTGCTGTAATTCTGGACACATTACTGATGATCAAACAACTCATTCACAGCAAATAACTTGTGGCAATGGGCCCATGCTCATATAATTTACTGACCTTACTATGTTTCCCCTCATCCTGAAGCATTTGGTTTGCAACAACAGTGGAATGGGCTTTTGAAGGCTCAGCTTCACCTTAAAGGGCTAAAGCAATGTCCCCCACGAGGTCGTCCATGCCCTAAATCAGCATCCAGGAGGTGGTAATGTTTCTCTCATAGCCAAGAATCAAAGGACAGAAATAGAAGTGGCTCCACTCAATATTACCCCTAATGAAGTAGTATTGTTTAGTGTCTTGCTATGTGACAAAATAATGCCTTGCTATATGACACAACATAAGAGTCAAATTTGCTAAATGTTTCATTTCCACTAGAAGCACGTAGGCATTATTCTACCACTAGAAACACATAGGAATTATTTTATTGATGAATGCAAGTTTCTACAGGTTTATTACTTTTAATTTCTTAGTCATATTTTTCAAAAATTCCATATTATTTTATTTTTATTATAGATTATAGGTTTGTCCAGCTCTCCATTACAATATTTGCCTTATAGTATTTGAAGATATGTTGTTATGTGTGTAAATATTTAGAATTGTTTTATCTTCCTAATGGGACTACACTTGTATCATTGTAAAATATTCATCTTTATTTCTAAGATTAGTTTTAGTCTTAAACTCTAATTTGTCTATTATTAGGACATCTACATAACTTTTCCTTTTAGTTGACATTTACATGGTATATATTTTTTTATTCTTTTACTTTTTATCCTTCTACATTTTTATGCATAAGGTATGAGCCCTGTAAGCAGTATATTGAGGATTTTGCCTGTTATTCAAACTGTCAAGTTTTGTCTATTAATTGATGCATTTATCATCATTGTTGATAAATTTATATATGTCATCATGCTATTTGTTCTTTTTAGCACTGTTTTCCTCAGCTTTTATATTTTTTTGTTCTCATTTCTTGCCCGTTTTTGGTTAAACAATTATTTTCATTATTTTATTTTCCCCTGTTCATAGATTTTAAACGTTTCTGTTATTGTTGTTGTTCTTTCAGAGGCTCTGTATATATTACACTGGACACTTTTCTCTTACTATAACTTAATATGAGATTAGTACTTACTCTTACCCGTTCCCAGATCTTCAAACACTTGAGTCTCATTTACTCCTTCTTCCACGTTGTGTTTTTGTTTTTATGTATTTTAATTCTCTCCACATTTTTAATCTTAGGATACATTATTATTATAAAATCATCAATGTTTATTTATATTTATTCAGTGATTGACTCCATTGCTCTTCCTTCATTTTCATGTTTATTTTATTTCTGAGATTATTTTCTATGTTAGTATTTCTTTTAGTGCATAAACGTTGGCAATTTTAATTTAGCTAATTTTTGTTTGCATAGAAATTCTTAATATGCCTTAACTTTTGAAGAATGTTCTTGGTACAATCAGGATTCTAGGTCAGTGGTTGGTTTTTTGCTTTGTTTATGTGTGTTTGTGCTATTTGTTTTAAAAGTTTATTTCCACTGAATTCTCATTTCATCCATTTAGTTAGAGAAAACAGCTCTGTCTTATGAATATTGTTTTTCAGGTAATGTGTTCTTTTTCTCTAGAAGTTACTCAGAATTTCTGTTTGTCCATAGTTTTAAACAATTTTATTATAATGTGCTGAAGTATTTTTTTCTTAGTATTAATACTTTTCATGCTTGGAGTTATAAAGTTTCTTGAATCTGTAGCAAGATTTCTTTCTTTTTACAGATGTAGGAAAGACTCAGCCATTGCTTCCTACATACTGCTTTTGTCCTGGTATTACTTTCCTTCACCCTTAGAACTTTAATTCACGTTAGACTTTCTTACCATATCTCATATATGTCTATTACCCTTTTTTGTATATTTCTTATCTTTTTATCCTTCTGTGATTCAGCCAGAATATTTCCACTGACCAGTATATTCATCTTCTTTTCTGCTATGTGCATTCTAATTAAACTCATCTGCTGAATTTTAAATGTCATTTTATTTTTCAATAATTAAATTTTCATTTCATTAATGAAATTCTTCACTTAATTTTCTTGAAACTATTGATTGCAACTACTTTAAGTCTATGTTTTATAACTCCAAAATCTAGATCATCTGTAGGTTTTACTTTTTTTTTTTTTTGCCCTCTTAGAACTAATTATTGGAATACTTGTTAATTTTTTACGGATTGTTGGACATTTTATAAGATAAACTACAGAGTACCCAGAGGTATTATCTGCCCCTAAATGAGCTTCCCTCTACCTTCGGGACACAAAGTGTGGGCGTATCATCTACATCCAATCAGGGACTGAGCTGACTTACTTGTTAAGTTTTTATAGGTTTATTTTCTCTGGTTCACTTCTACCCCTAGTCTGTAGCTCTCTGGGTGGTTTTACAAAGACCCATTTTTAGTGGATTCTGAAGTATAATTTTTGTCTTCTTGGCACTATGAAATGGTAAAAGTCTTTCAGTGGTGAAAGACACTCCTCTGACTTCCGTGAGCATTCTGCCTACTTTTAAACTTTGCATTTAAGAATTTGGCAAATGCCTGAAGGACAAAACTAGTCATTGGCCTTAATTTTATATGCCTCTCTTTTCACCAGGATCTTGCCTTCACCCCATATTCTGGCTGTCTTCATGTTACCAGAAAAGGACCCATTCAGACCCCAAGAGAGGGTTCTTGGACCTTGCAAGAAATAATTTGGGGTAAGTCCATTCAGTAATTTTATCAGAGGCATTTGAACCAGAGCAACTCCACCTTAAACAGGAGCTGGGTAAAATGAGGCTGAAACCTACTGGGCCACATTCCCAGGCAGTTAAGGCGTTCTAAGTCACCGGATGAAGATAGGAGATCAGCACAAGATACAGGTCATAAAGACCTTGCTAATAAAATAGGTTGCAGTGAAGAAGCTGTCCAAAACCTACCAAAACAAAGATGGCCACGAAAGTGACCGCTGGCTGCCCTTATTGCTACACTCCCAGCAGCGCCATGAAAGTTTAAAATGCCATGGCAGCAACAGGAAGTTACCCTATATGGTCTAAAAAGGGAAATCATGACTAATCCATCCCCTGTTTAACATATCATCAAGAAATGATCATAAAAATGGGCAACCAGCAGCACTAGAGACTGCTCTGTCTATGGAGTAGCCATTCTTTTATTTCTTTACTTTCTTAATAAACTTACATTCACTTTACAGACTCACCCTAGATTCTTTGTTGCATGTGATCCAGGAACCCTCTCTTGGGGTCTGGATTTTGACCCCTTTCATGTAACAAAGTGAAAGCAAATTTATTAAGAAAGTTAAGGAACAAGAACTGACTACTCCACAGGCAGAGCAGCGACATGGGCTGGTGAGCTAAGTCTACTTATAGTTATTTCTTGATTATATGGTAAACAAGGGGTGGATTATTCATGAGTTTTCTGGGAAAGCAGTGGGAAATTTCAAGAACTGAGGATTCCTCCCTTTTTAGACCATATAGGGTAACTTCCTGGCATTGCCATGGCATTTGTTAACTGTCATGTCACTGGTGGGAGTGTCTTTTAGCATGCTAAAAGTAAATGGCAGAAAAGTAATCATCCCATGTAGAGTATTTAAAGAATACTTTAGAATAAGGTTCTGGAGCTATGATGGATTAATTAGCATATAATGAGCAGCGAGGATGATCAGAGGTCACGTTCATTGCCATCTTTGTTTTGGTATGCCATGGCCAACTTCTTTACCACATCCTGTTTTATCAGCAAGGTCTTTGTGACCTGTGTCTTGTGCAGACTTCCTTTCTCATCCTGTGACTAAGAGCACCTAACCTCCTGGGATTGCAGCTCAGTAGGTCTCAGTCTTGTTTTACTCAGGCCCTATTCAAGATGGAGTGCTCTGGTTTGAACACCTCCAACATTCATATCCCCAAACTGTAATTTTTGTCTCTCCAGTTCCATAAAATTGCCAAAGATTCTGCTGGCTTCTCTCTCTCTCATAGCTGCAAACATCTTCCTGGCTCTACACCAGGCTACTCAACTATTTGCTCAATATCAAGAATAGTCAAACGCCCTGCGGAAAAAAGCCATTAAAGATGTCATCTGTTTCAAGGTTTTCTTCTCTCTGAGCTCTTGTACCCTCAAATTTTAGTTGCTCCAGTAGCTTTGTGATGCCTTCAAGCATGTTTTTTCGTATGCTATCCAACTTTTTAATTGTTCTCAGCAGGAGTATCTGCCTTCTGCAGGCTATTCCATCATAGCTCCACAACCTATTCTAAAGTAATTCTTCAAATACTCTGCATGGGAATGATGACTTTTCTGCCATTTACCATTTTCCCTGAAAAATATACTTATTATTTATTTTGTTACATATTTAACAACCACATATACACCATTATATAGATAAATCATAGATCATAATGTATTTGTCCAATATCTTATCAATGAACTATTTTTTAAACTTTTTATGAAAATGTTCAACATGGAGAAAAACAGATATAGTACAATAAATGCCCATGTATTCATCATTTAGATTCAATACAGTTAGAATTTTGGTCATATTTCTCTTCTCCCTAAATTTTTCAGCGTGCAACTCCTAAGAATAAGGATATTTTTCCTTCATTATCACAATATGTTGGACAGTTCTGTCTGGTGTTTTGGTGATTTAAAAAATGCTTTAAAGAATATCCATGAACCTATATTCTGGATAATGTATGCTTGTATATCCACAATATATATCCTAAGTAAGGAGGTTGCTGGTTCAAAGTGTAAATGCATTTACAATTTTGATAAATAACTGGCAAATTGTTCTTCAGATAAGTTGCACCAATTTGCACTCCCAACAAACAGTGTATGGGAGCTCCTTTGAAGAGGAGAGCTTTTGATGTTTCTCTTTGGGTGTCTCATCTGGTGATCTTGGCATCCTGTGATATACCAAGTGTGTCAATTAGCACTTGAAAGTCACCATCTCTATCAAAGGCACTCAGGGCTTCTTAAATCTAGGAATAATTTTCAAAACCTTAAGTGTCCTCTGAAAGAAGGCAAACACCAAGAAGACATGAATTATAAAATTTCAACTCTGATTGTCGAACTCTACCCAGATCACAAAAAGATCCAGGAAACTGTTCCTAGATGAAAGAGATTTCAGTTTCACAGAAGCATTATCAAAAGGGAAACAAAAGGAAAGCGGAACAGAGAGCCAACCAAATTTGTTTAGTGAGTTTTTTAAGGAGCTCATTCCAGCGCTGTTTTAATCCTCTTTGCATTTCCCTCTCATAGAGAACCAAATTAAATGTTTCATTTCACAAAGACAAGAAAAAATTATGATAACCTTGAAAATATTTATTTTAGATGAAAATGATTAATAAAGCTGAATTCAGATAAAATTAATCGATCCTCTGTTATGTTAAACAAACTGTTTTAAACACTGCTGAGCATGAAAACTGAAGTGAAACAACCTTTCATGAGGTAGTTAAAGCCATTTAAGTGTTGCCAGAAGGCTGACAGAGGGAGTCAGTAGAGTAGGCATGCCTTCTGAATATGACTCGTTGTGTGATGAATAATTAATTTCAGCAGGATCTTTGTATTATTTTTCAATTTTATGCAATGTTTTCAACCATCATTGAACATGATGCTCTCAACTTTATAACATTAGCAACTAATATTTGTAAAGAATCTACAAAATTGCCAAAGGGTTTGAATGTTTGTTTTCAATTTAATCCTCTAGTTATGCAGATAAGCAAACAAAGGCTCAGAAAACAACACATTTAAAGAGACTAATTTAAAAATATCTAGGAATTTTTAAAGCTGAAATTAAACCCAAAATATGCCATTTAAATTGAAATATTATCTAATTTAAATATTAATGAAAGCTTGTAATAGAAAATACAAGAAATCACAGACCTAATGGCTACATTTATTTTTAAGAGATAGTGAATATTAAATGTTTTTATATACACATATATCTAAATATCTATAATTGTCTTATGGCAAAATAATATTCTTTTTTTTTAACGTGTAGAAATAAAGTAGACCAGAAAAATATAACTTCCAAGTATGTCACTACCCAGAAATAATCAGCGTTCACATATTGTCAAATAGCTTTCCAGACTTGTTTGTGTATATTGATGGGGTTCAAGACACACTACCTGAAAGGATAGCACCTTGACATTTGAGAAAACAGCAGAAGCAGGAAGGTCTCTCTGACCTTCTCCTACCTTTTTCCCCTGAAGTAGGCCATAAAATAATTCACTGGCCTTCCTCTAACATTGTTCATAAGACCCTCATCCCAGAGAAGTCCTGTCTATACCCAGAGGGAAGAAATGTCACACAAGCACACAGGAAAGACTCTGAACAAACAGGCCTCGCTCAGTTTCCACTCCCCAGTTTATGGCCATTTACGTCATACCCTTTTGTCCTCCAATTATACTTCTGTGCAACTGTTCACAAAAATACAGTTTTTCCTTTTTGGTGGGGGCTTTGTTTCTCTTTTCCTTTTCTCTTTTTTTGAAACAGGGTCTCACTCTGTCACCTAGGCTAGAGTGCAGTGGTGCAATCACAACTCACTGCAGCCTCAACCTCCCATGCTCAGGGAATCCTCCCACGTCAGCCTCCCAGGTGGCTAGGAGGATAGGTACACACCACCACACCCAGCTAATTTTTTGTACTTTTTGTAGAGATGGGATTTCACCACGTTGCCCAGGCTGGTCTTAAACTCCTGGGCTCAAGAAATCATCCTGCCTCAGCTTCCCAAAGTCCTGTGATTACAGGCATGAGCCACTGTGCTCAGCCAGAGTCTTCATTTCTAAAGACTTCTGTGTCACATAAAACTGATATAAAATAAATTTGTATGCTTTTTTTCTTATTATCTGTTTTTTTATCATAGGTCTTCCAGTCTTCAAAGAAAAGAAATCTTTTCTCTACTGTGATAGGTATACATGAATTTCAGGGTGCCATGGTTTAAATGGGTCCCCCAAAGTTTATGTGTTAGAAACTTAATTCTCAATGCAATAGTGCTGAGAGGGGGACTTTTAAGAAGTGATTAAGTCATGAAAGCTCTGCCCTTATGAATGAATTAATGCCACTATTGTGGGAATTAGTTATCACGGGAGTGGGTTCTTTTATTTATTTTTATTTTATTTTATTTTTTTATTGCATTTTAGGTCAGTGGGTTCTTGATAAAAGCAAGTTTGGTCCACTCTTGCTTGCTCTCTCTCTTTCTCTCTCTGTCACCCTTTGTCATCCTCTTGCCTTCTGCCATGAAATGGTGCAGCAAGAAGGTCCTCACCAGACACTACAGCTTGATATTGAAATTTCCAGCCTTCAGAACAGTGAGAAACACATTTTCTTTTTTATGGATTACCCAATCTCTGGTATTCTGTTACAGCAGCACAAAAAGGACTAAGACACAGGGTGACTAAATGTTTACTGTTGTCACTTAATATTTTTATTTAGGTGTATATTAAGCATGTTTTTTACATCAATAAATATTTCCTGCTTATATTTACTATGACAGGTTTTTCATCATTATAAAATAAAAAAGAACTTAAGAATTCCAGCAGTTTGGGTCAGGTGCCATGGCTCATACCTGTAATTCCAGCACTTTGGGAGCCCAAGGCAGATCGATTACTTGAGCCCAGGAGTTTGAGACTAGCATGGGCATCATGGCAAAACCCTCTCTCTATGAAAAATAATTTTTTAAAAAATAATAAGTAAATAACAATAAATAAATACATATAAAAAAAAAGAATTCAAGCAGTTTAAAGAATCAATAACCCTCATCAACAATGATACATTCTCATAGATATACAGAAATATATATATTTCTTTTCCATACCAATGCAAGCATATAACATGCACTGTTCTGCATTTTCCTTTGTTCACTTAATAATGTGTTACTGAAATTTTTTATTTCACTACCCACACAGAGTATGCCATTGGATGGATACATTATAATTACTAGAATTTTGCTGATAAAAACTAATTTTAGTACCTTTTTCAGTATTATAAATATATAAGTATTCTTGTAATAAATATAACCACTAGGAGAAGTAGTAATCATCATAATATTGTTGTTGATGTTATTATTATTATTATTTCTATGTTCCAGGTACTGTTCTGATTTATATGTATTTTTTTTTTTTTTTTTGAGATGGAGTCTGGCTTTTGTCCCCCAGGCTATGATCTCAGCTCACTGCAACCTCCACCTCCCAGGTTCAAACAATTCTCCTGCATTGGCCTCCCAAGTAGCTGGGATTACAGGCAGGCGCCACCATGCCTGGCTAATTTTTGTGTTTTTAGTAAAGACAGGGTTTTGTCATGTTGGCCAGGCTGGTCTCAAACTTCTGGCCTCATGTGATCCTCCTACCTCAGCTTCCCAAAGTCCTTAGATTACGGGTATGGCCACCATACCCAGCCACATGTCAACAACTTAATCTTCACATCAACTTTATGAATAGTCACTATTATTATCTCAATTTTAACCAAATGAGGAAAATGAGGCACATAGAAGTTAAATAAATTACCCAAATTACACAGACGATAACTACTTATGTATTTCCACATGTTCATATCCTACATTAACACGTAGGATAATTTCCAAGATATGTGAGTCAAATAGAATACACATCTTAAATTTTGATTGATATGGTCAAATTGTCCTTTAAATGAGGCTATATTAATTACATACTCCCTTCAAAAGAATATGAAATTTCTAGAATTCTTCCATTCACCAGTGTTGGGCATTGTAAAACTTGGTAATATGTGACAGTTTAATAAGTGAACAAATCAAATTATTGTTTTGTTTATAGTATTTTCATTATGAATAATTCTAGCATTTGTAATATAATTTTTAGCTCTTTGTAATCCTTTCTCTGTGAACTGTCTATACTATAAATGTTCTTTGCTGTTGAGTTGTGAACTTGTAGGATTACCTAATATGCCAAAGAAACTAACCCTTTGACTATTATATACTTTGCAAATATGTTTTCCCATCTTTGCTTTTTACTTCTGTTACAAGATTTTTGCAGCTACCCTTTTGAGGTACTAAATTTAATTTTTATGTACAGTACACAGCCTACAAAAAAATAAAATACTATTTCGCTTTTCTTTATTTCTTCCCTGGCATCTGTCTTTATGCCTACCAAATTTTATCTCTCTGTGTGTCTTGTTCTCTGCCCCTCCCTCCCTGACTCCTTCCTTTCTTTGGTTTCTTTCTTTCTATTTGACCTCAGTAGAAATAGTTGAGTTAATCACACTGCTTAGACTAAGGAATACTATTATCACATTCTCATGTTATGCCCCCAATTATTGCATTTTATTGTACTCCCCCCCATCCCAGTTCCCACAACCTTTCCTCCCCTGTAGGATCCCATAAAAGGAAGATGCTGGATGCACAAATCTTGGTAAAGCCTCATTTGGAGGGAAATTTGATGATTCTTGTTTATCAATCTAATTGTAATCTTTCTTTATATAAACATCCATATCAATATCATGCATTTTGTCATTTTATCTTTTTTTATAGTTTAAACCATTTATACTATCAAATAAGCTTCTTCTCCAGATTTCATAGAAGACAAAAAAATTTAAAAATTAAAGATTACTTTTCATATTGGGGTTGCAGAAAAATATTTAAAGTATGAGGATAGTAATTTATACTTGATTACAAAATAAAAATACAGTGTATTGAAATGTTATTTAACATTTTATAATTCACCCTTTTTTATTTTAAATAAAATGTTTTAATTTACATAAGTGACATTGTTCTAAAGGCCTTTTTCTGTTTATTAATAGCTTCACACATTTTGTTTTAAAATCTGTCCATATGGCTTTATAGCCTTGCATCACATTTTTATTATTCATTTTAATGAATGTGGGCACCTCCGTTGCTCATCTCAAACTGTGTCATGATAAGCATTCTCACCCTTGTCTTTCTATGACCCGAGTGAGTGGGAGCTTGGCTCATATGGAATACTCATTCTTCATTTCTCTAAGTGCCTGCCAGATTGCTCTCTAGAAAGACAGTATCAATTTACACTTTCAATAGCTGTAACATATTTTTTCTCTATATCTTGGTCGACACCAGGAATTATTCAACATTACAATCTTTGCCAATATTGGGTATAAAATTGGATCTATTTCTTTTGAATTACATTTATCTGCTTATAATTAAGACTGAGAATCTCTGCAATTTTTGTTAACTGTTCAAGTTCCTCATCTTTTCAAAGTCTAATAGTTGTAGTAGTTGGCAGTTGATGATGAGGTGACTAGCAACTCACTCAAGTTAAATATCTCAGGGTAAGCTTCTGAATCCAAGTTATGCTTTCTCAAGTATATTTAAATTAGCAGCTTATTATCTGCCTGTCTTCCTAGCTAGAGCTGAAATTCAGTTAGATACACTAACCTAGCTGTATGGGTTTTTCACCTCACTGTTCACTCTGATTGACCAGATACTACTGATAACTATGCAATATCTATTTCAAATGATATAGATATTGCATAATTAACCTTGTTTCTAGAATTTAAAATTAAACAAAAGTCTTCTTATTCCTTCCATTTCCCATAAAAACATTTTAATAGTAATATAACAAAATTATCTTAAACATTTGCAGCTATGCCTATAAATTTGAAAATCAGCAAGGCAGAGAAATGGGATTTGTGAGGAAATGGATTTGAAAGCTACAAAATAATTGCTCCTAAAATCAATAAGTGGCACTGCAAAATGGTTCAAACATTTGGAAAGAATTATAAAAATTCAAGTGATGGTTTCTTTGATCCTGCAGTTGCACTCCTAATTTGCTACCTGAAACAATTCCAAAGAAGAAAACTAGGCTTTACCCAAAGATATTCACTGCAGTCCTGTCTATCTGGAGGGAAGAAAGTTATATTTTAAAAGAAGGTTAATTTGATACTAGCTAAAACTGCATGTACCTGAGTGAAGCCCAAACATGGAATTTGTAATTTTATTTTTAATTTTAATTTTATGCTACTATTTTTGTTATTTTAATGGTAACTTAACATTGAAAAAAGGTAATTATTGAAAAGACATAGTGTTTACTTCTTAAGACAATAAATTTAAAACTATCTTAAATGCTATTAAGCAAGTCTTATAGGGGATAAATAGATGGAGCATGCTTGAACAAGGTAGAGGTGAAGGATGAGAGAAATGGTAGAGATCAGAGTCTCTAACATGACAAATCAGATTTTTAAGCAGAGTGATTTTGGTTTTATATATTAGTTGGATCTTCAAGAACAACTGATCTAAAATGAAATGTGTTTTAAGCATTCTGTTAAGAATCAGTACAGTGTCAGGAAATGCTATCTGCATCCATAATTGTAAGACTCAAATTAAAATATTGACCCAACTTTGTTCCCTCAGCATCTGAACAATGACTTGCTTGTTAAGCCTTATTTTCTCTAAGATTGCTGAGTTGTGATAAACAGGAAGCATTTTACAAAAGCAGGTAAAGATTTCTCTTCTAGCATGTGTGACCCCCATCCATCTTTTGAGTGAATTCACAGTTTGTGTGAGAACATAGCCCTGCTCTTACATAAATCTGTAACTGAATGATGAAAGATAATGGATAAACTCTGTTCAGGTTTCATGATTGGAATAGCATGCTTATCTGTTTAAATAGGAACGCTGAATGTCGACTAAAAATGTTGATGTGTTTATATATTGTAACTATGTATCTTCTGTGAACAGAGTTCAATAGCTGCCAGACTAGAACTATGAAGATGGAAATGGTATTATCTGTATACAGATGATTCCTAAATACTAATTCCCAAGTTAAAACCCTCTATCTCTGGAACTCAACTCATACAAATCAATTACCAACTGGGCCATTTCTATCCAGGTATCTTAAAACATCTGCAAATAATTGCATTCTATACTGAATATATCACTTTACTGTGCAAATACGGTACTCTCTAAAATCTCTGTTCCACTGAGGGACACCACTGTCTCTACCTTGCCTCCCGAGCCAAGTGATGCTTGGTTTCTCACTGTCCCTCACTTCCCACTTCTCCCCAAATCCTGTTATATCATCTATGTATCAGTAAAATCTATCCATTTCTCAGCACCTCTTTTAATGGGACTTACCATACTTGGTAATAATTGAATTTGTATATATGAATTTGCTTAAATCACTGAACAATAAGCTCTTTGTAGTTGTTTTGCTTATAATCGTGTTCCCAGAATATAGCCCAATGTCTAGTGTATAGTAAGCATCACATAAACATTTTAAAATTACTAAAACAGATGCGTAGAAGATAAAATTCTACTAAAAGGTGAAAAATTTTCAAAGACTGAAAATACAGATGAATATAAACAGAGTCCATTTTTTATCTGATCTTTTAAATAAAATATGTATTCACTCCTTTTTGTGCTGAAAACTGTTGTATAAGCCTGTAAAACATGTTTCTTTATAACAACTTTATAAGTTCCTTACAAATCAAGTTCTAAAAAGATCAGGTACCTCATAAATAACAGCACCTCCAATATTATCATACTTGTTTTTCACTAAACCCTTGGGAAATAAATGGGGATTTTAAAAATATTATTATTTTACAAATAAAAAATAAAGACTTAGAGAAAATAAAAATCACATGCAAGTTTCCTTGATTTTTATTCAAAGTTGCTAATACTATGAAATTTATAAAACAGATTGTCAAAGGGCTGGCTAATTCCAGCCAAACCTACCTAGAAGATGATGGAGAGAGAAAAATACTTCTTGTTTCATTTCAAGAACTAAACCATGAGTCATAACCAAATGGTATTTTCCAAACTACACCTCTAGATGATTTACCTGATAACATATCCAGTATATTTTCTTTATTGTATTAAAAACTATTATTAGAATTGACTTCTTAGTTTTAAAGTTATATGTAAACTTTTGGTGCCGCAAAAGAAGTAACGCTCGAATATAAATTTCCACAGCAAGGCAATTTACTTCTAGGGAAGGGGGTGGCTCACAGATGGAACAATGGTGAGCACAGACCTGAACAAGGGAGGGGAAGGGGTTCTTATTCCTGATGGAGGTTACCCCTACTGCTGTGCCATTCCCCTTTTGGCTAGGGTTAGGCTGCACAGTTTAGGGTAATTCCAATTGGCTATTTTAAAGGGAGCAAAGGTAGGAGCTGGAGTGGTGGGGTAGGTAGTTTGACAGGAAGGACAATTACAGGACAGATCAGAGCAAATAACCAGGGGTCAAACAGGTGACCAGAGCAGATGACTGGGATGAATCAGGATGGAGCAGGGGACCAGGGGAACAGATGTGAATTACTCATTAGAACTGGTGGAAAAGGTTATTTACTGAAACTACAAGGAAGTTAAAATTTTAAATGGAGGACAAAGAACTGAACATACTGGCATACCAATTCTTTGAAGAGAAACTTGGAGTTCACTATGTCTAACAATGTGATACGTTAAAATAACCAATTAAATGGCCATATCTGAATTTTTGCATTACTCTACATAGCACAAAATCATATGAGGGGATATTATTTTGGATGGAAAAATTCTATACAAAGAAAGGGATTTTATCACTGTATTAGTCGCTCTCACACCGTGATAAAGAAATGCCCAAGACTGGATAATGTATAAAGAAAAGAGATTTAATTGACTCACAGTTCAGCATGGCTGGGAAGGCCTCAGAAAACTTACAATCATGGCAGAATACAAAGCAGAAGCAGGCACTTTCTTCACAAGACAGTAGGAGAGAGAGTGAGTGTTAGCAGGGGAAATGCCAGATGCTTATAAAACCATCAGATCTCATGAAAACTCATTCATTATCATGAGAACAGCATGGGGGAAAACACCCCCATGATTCAATTATCTCAGAGACATGGAGATTATGGGGATTATGAGGATTGTGATTCAAGATGATATTTCAGTGGGAACACAAAGCCTAACCATATCAATCACCAACACACAAAGATATTTGAGTGTTGGTTTGCGTCTATTCCTTACTGGAAACTGGTACTAGCAGTTTTAGCTCGATCTATCGGAAACTTGGTTAAAAGCCACCAAACAAAAACAATACATTGTTCCTGAATGTAAATTCTTAATTTTAAAATGGGTCAGCAATGCTGACATGCATATTCATTGGTTTGTGTAGCAAAGTGATTTAGGAAACAGTTTTAGAAACCAAAATTTTTTATGCTAGCTCTACTCCACAAAGAGCTCTTTAGCGTACCTAAACAAGTTACATACATTGCCTAAACTTCAGTTTTGTATTTTGTATATTGCCTGTGATTATTTCAAATACTATACATCATAAAGCTGACAAAGTGCCTGGGATATAAGACTTACTAATACATTCATCAGCAGTTATTAAGAGCAGAATTATAAACTGTCAAAGGTAAGAGAGCTTTAATAACGACACTCTCTACTCCTGCATTTTATCGGTTTATAAACCAATTCCTGGAGAGTAGGAAATAGGTGATCCAAAGTCACAGAGGTAGGTTTTCAGTGCAGCAATGAGTTTTAAGCTTTGCAGTGCATCAGAATTACCTGGAGGGCTAATTGAACCACTGATTGCTGGGCCAAAGATGTTTGCATTTCTAACAAGTTCCCAGATGCTGCCAGTGCTGCTGGTCCACACATCACACTGCAGTGATCTTTCCACACTCCATTATCCTATTTCATATCCCTGTGGTAATCAGGGAGGATTGATGTCCACACCAGTCAGCCTAGGCTTTGTGTTTCATGAGTCAGAGATGGAAAAAAAATTTTTAATGTAGTTTTATTTCATGTTAACACATTACACTCATCAGCTTAAAGATTAATAAATTAAGTCTATGTAGTTTCCCTAAGGTCTTATACCTGGGAAGGGGCAGAGCATGATTTCAACACCTGCCTGTGTGACATCACAGCCTATGGTCTTACTCCTGTTTCACATCTGGCATTCTTTCCATTATCCCACCCTGAGTAAAACCCTACTCCTCAATGGGCAGTATTAACAAGCATCAAATTGGTATACTAGGGGTAGAGGTGAAGATTATGCATTTAAATGACAACTGCCTTTAGAAAATCAGAATCCACAGGGGAGACAGATAAGCACTCAGTAGAAACCAAAGTACACATTGGTTCAGTGCTGCACCATAGGAAGTATTAAGCAAGTGCAGGTGCTAGAGGGAAGACGAGTAGAGCGTGGATGTGGTCAGCGGTAGAATAATACATTTTGAGGCAGTCCAGCTACAGGGAGGTCTGACAGAGAGCCCTGAGCTGAGCCTCAGTCCCAATACCTTACATGAGGCTACCTAGAGCAAGGCATATTGTCTTTCTGTGTCTTTTTTTTTTCTCTTCTCTAAATGTGGCATCATAATAGTGTCTGCCCCACAAGGCAAGTACCAGGCTGTAAGCCCTATTGAGACAGGCAGGTGGGAGGGGGTCCTTGGAAAAACTTGAACTGGCCTGCACACTTAAGTGGAGCCTCAGGACATTGCCATTTGCAGTGAGGAGGAGCCCAGCCCCTCCTCTTTCTGTGAAGAACCTGAGATTCAAGCTGCAGATGGGAAGCGCTCTAGCAGGGTCTCTGGCCTAGTGAGAGTCCCTGTTTCCCCTTTTTCTTCCTTTTCACCCTATAAAACCGGCTTTATTCACCCTTCAAATCATCTGCAAGCTTAAATTTTCATGGCTGTAGAATGGACAAGGGCCCCATTTTTAGCTGAACTAAGAAAAAGCCCTGCAACATTTTTGGCACACAACATGGGGACTCAAGAAGTAGTGAGTAAAAAGGTGTAGAAAGTAAAAAGTTCCTCTTCAAAGTTTCCCATCTTGTTAAAGAATAATAATAATAAATTCTAGAAATAATAGTTTCTTCTGAAGAATAACTTTCTTCAAAGCCTTCTTGCTTTTCGCTAGTATCTCTTTGTTAAGCCCTATCCTCTGTAGCTGTTAGGTATAAGGGAATAAGTACATTCTATTTCCTTGTACTTTAACCAAGATATTTGTGCTGGACATGCTCACAGGCACATAGTACATTCTATGCCCTTGTACTTTAACCAACATATTTGTGCTGAACATGCTCATAGGCACGTCCCAGCTTGCAGCCTATGCCCCTTCCTTATTTGAAAATGTTATCACTTTTCTAAGTCCTTTTGCAAGCAACTTCCTCTTTTCCTTTTGTTCTCCACTGCCTTTACCTATTCAGAAAAGTTTTAACTTATTAACCAATCCGATCCAGCTCCAACCAATGGAGACTGGACACAGCAGTAAGAACCTAATGCGTAAGGAATAAATACTCCTGCCTTTTCTTTGTTCAGTGTGTTTTTGTGGCAAGATTGCTGATGGACAGAAAGTCTTTACTTACTACAGAAAGTAAAATTGCCTTACTGAGAAAACTTTTTGTCTGAATGCTAATTTTTCCTTGCAACACCTGGGAACAAGCATTCTGTCTCTAACAAATGGGGACCAAAAACCTCTCACTACTGCTTCTAAGCCTTTTTGTCCTTAGACTTCTGAGGGAGGGAAAAATCATGACCACAACTCCATTGCTCCTGAGCCTTTTCATGGCCTTTTCCTTCCTTTTTTGGGACTGACCAGCCAACAGCAGCTCCCTGCCACTCTCCCTTCCCCACCAGAGCTGGGGCTTACGAGCCAAGGGTCCCACACAGCCAATTGGCTGGCATGTTGCATTCCACAACATGCCACCAGAGCCTTCCCCTTCCCCAGTCAACAGGCTTTACTCCATCAGACAATAGCTAAGTATTTATCCTGCTGGAAAAACCAGTTGTGTAAGAATAAGAAGTTCTTCCCTAGGCATTTTTAAATCTTTTTTCTTTCCTCTTCTCCACCCCATTGGCAGTTAACCTTAAATTGTTTTTTCTTTTAGAAGACATTTTTACTAGGCCAGGCTTCACAACTATCACTGTTTATATTTTTTCCAAGGTTTTGGTTGTGAAATCAAGCCTCCATCTTGTTTTGCATCCTAAGGCCATGGCTGGTAACTGCTTCCCAAGTCTTTGTTCACCTACTCTGCCTTAGGGGATGAGCCCCCTCTGGTTTGATGTCTGCATTTTATCCTGTAAGCCCTGTCTCTTAAAGAACCCCTCCTAGTGACTGGGTCTTCTTCTGTCTGTGTGTGTACTGGATGTGATGTCTATAAAAAGAAGTCTAATTAATTTGGCATAAAGAGACACTCGCTTGGATCTAATGTTTTTTAAAGGGAAGATAAAAGCGGTGGTATCTTTCAGTTCATATGAGTTTAATCTTTGAGAAGAAAAAACAGCCTTAAAGATTATTGGTAAAAAGCATATGTTGTTAAAATGTAAATAGGTTGGCTAGATAATGCAGGTCAGATGTAAGGTTTGCTATGTGTTTTGAGATTACAAACTGCTTTTGGAGGTTTTGAGAACTATTTGACTTGCTGGCTTCAAAATTGGTTTTGAACATATAAAACCATGCCCTTAACTAAGAAGGCAAAGCTTGGCTGCTGTTAGCACGCAATTAAAGCCACTTACCAAGTTTTACCTTAAAGTTAATAACTGCTAGGAGTTACCATTATAACATGTAAATGAGATTACTGAAACAGATTTTACATGCAAGATGTGTAAGAACAGTAAAATGTGTCTTTTAGTAAAAGGTTGTAAGAAGGCATGGAAACATAAACTTTTGCCTATGGTTAAATGATTGTTTTGAGTTTGTCAAATACAGTAAGAAGTTCTTCTTCAAAGGTTTAGCTTAAGTTTCATTGTCCTTTGCTTC
This sequence comes from Cebus imitator, assembly GCF_001604975.1. Lineage (NCBI taxonomy): Eukaryota > Metazoa > Chordata > Mammalia > Primates > Cebidae > Cebus > Cebus imitator. The sequence continues at coordinate 11,704,339 of NW_016107344.1, forward strand.
CTACTCCCAAGGCCAGACTTCCTTACTCTCTGTGTTCCCCTGGTCCTGGTAAACAACATTCCTGCCTGTCTTTATCTACAGAGCCCACATTCCACATCTGCTACCCACTCTGTGAATTACCCCTCCCATCGTAACAGCTTCACCCGCTGAAGCTGAAACTGATTTTCCTGCCTTCCCGCTGGTGTAACCACATTCCTGCACTTTTCAAGTTAGTCAACCAGGTTCAGCTTAGATTGTGCTGTCCAACTCCAGCCAGTGGAGGCAGGACACAGTAACAGGGACAAGCTGCATTAAGAGATAATAAAAACCCCTGCTCTCCTTTGTTATGTGTGTGCTCTCTGCTCCATCCACGAGAGGCACCCTTCCATAGAAGTAAATATTGCATTGCTGAGAAAATTTATGTTTGAGTACTATTTCTTTTGCATCACCAAAAAAAAAAAAAAAAATGCTTCTACCAATTTGGTGGCCCTTACAGGGAAGCCATTCTCCTCCAGGGACAGTCTCCAGTCCTCTCTCATGAGGAGGCATGCCCCACTGCCTCATTGTGGCAGCCTCAGGGGTAAGGAATTGAGACCCACCCAGTGTGAGGAATAAACCTGGACTCTCAGCAACACGGAAAGAAAGTGGCCAGCGCCCTGGGGGAAGGATCCTTGCATACTGCGGTGACCAGGCAACTCTGTGTACAGACCAAGGAAAGAAACACTAGAGGAGCTGGCAAAGTATGTCCTTGGAGGTTGGGACCAAGGTTTTAAAAAAAAAAAAAAGCCACAGGGGCAGTGAAGTATTCCTTGGTCGGAACATACCAAGGCAAGAAAAGCCACAGGGGCAGTAAATAAAGTATTCCTTGGTCAGGGTGTCTTGGAGATTAAAAAGATGCAAGAAATCTCCATTAGGGGGATATTGGACATCACACAAACCTCCAGTAGTAGGGAAGGTGAGAAATTTTCAATAAGAAAAATTGAGCCTTACCCCAAAAGGTGAGAAATTTCTAATAAGGGAAACTGAGACTCCCCCTAAAATGTGAGAAATTTCTAATAGGGGAAATTGAGTCTCACCCCAAAACCATACCCCAAGTAAGGTAGGGGATAAAAAGCATGAAGCTAGCAACAATAATATTCCCCCTAATGATCCCCTAGGCCTCATATTAAAATATTGGAAAGATCATAAAAAGACCAAAACTATGAAGAAGCAACAAATGATAAAGTACTGTTGTTTTATGTGGACTCAAAATCCAATCCTCAAACCCTCAATTTTCTAGCCAAGAATTTGGGTCAAATGAGGATTGGATCTGTCAGCTTTTAATAGAGTATGTTAATAACAAGGGTCCCATCTCTCAGCAAGAACCAGATTATGCCTTACGCCAGGCCTGCCAGTGCTGCACAAAGAGTGTGAGGGGAACTTCCCCTCTGCTAAGAAACTCCCAGCCAAAAGAAGGCATCCACAGTTTCCAGTGTGACTCAAGCAGAAGTTGATGAAAACACTTACAAAGGTTGCTCTGGCATATGGCTAGCAGAGGACAGCAAGAGCGTAAAGACACAGAAGACACAGCCTGGCATCCAGAGGGTATACAGTGTTGCTTGGTTGCAATGGGAGCATCATAGGCTTACTTTATACCAGTTGTAGAATCTTAATTGTTTTGGGTTGTTCTTTTTTCTTTTTAATGGCAGCTAAAGATGTACATATTACTGCTGAATTTCAGTCCTTTTTTTAAGGATATTTTCTTGAACTATTTAGAACATGCAAGCCTGGTATTGCTAATCAGACAAAATATTTATAAAATAAGTTTTCTCTTGATTCTGGATTCATCATGGCTTTTTAATACCAATTGTAATATTTACAATATTCACCAAAACTTAAAATTTTGCCAATACTTGAATTCTACCAGTGTTTCTTTAATAAGCCTTGCATGCAAAATTTGAAATTTTAACATTGGCACTTAAAATCTACTAGAATGTATGTTTAAACTATTTCAAACTTTACATTAAAACATAATTTCTTTGGATAACAAACTATGTAAGCCTAAGTAGGTTTTAAATTTTATCAGTGCAATGCTTTATGTTAGTTTGTTTTTCACTGTGCATTCCTCATTTTACATTCATTTAACCTGCTGATTAATATTTTATTATAAAGTAGTTTTTACCATTTGCTTCTTTTTTTCACTTTAATGCCTTTTCAAATTGGCGTGTCCTTAAAGTATTTTTCTTCCTAATTAAAAACCTGTTGTATATGTATGTGTATGGATATATATATATATATATATATATGTTTTTAATCACATTAACTTTACTGAGTAAAACCAATCCACACTGCTATAAAACCAATTTTTAAAATTGCCATTTTTAAAGTTTAATATTTCAAGATAAAGACCCATAAAATAGTGTATTCTAGACTACTAAAAGAAAAACACAGCCAGGCGCGGTGGCTCAAGCCTGTAATCCCAGCACTTTGGGAGGCCGAGGCGGGTGGATCACGAGGAGAAGAGATCGAGATCATCCTGGTCAACATGGTGAAACCCCGTCTCTACTAAAAATACAAAAAATTAGCTGGGCATGGTGGCGCATGCCTGTAATCCCAGCTACTCAGGAGGCTGAGGCAGGAGA
>NW_016107344.1:11707278-11728621 GCF_001604975.1 Cebus imitator
ACGGGGTTTCACCATGTTGACCAGGATGGTCTCGATCTCTTGACCTCGTGATCCACCCGCCTCGGCCTCCCAAAGTGCTGGGATTACAGGCTTGAGCCACCGCGCCCGGCCGGTAATAACTCTTAACTTTTTCATTAGCTCCTGTAATTCTTTTTCTTTTCTCTGCTTCTAACTCTTGCTGTTATGACCTGCTACTGAAATGTTCTGTAAAAAGCCTTAAAAAGCAATGCTTTCCCTCCAGTATAACTTAATTCTAAATTCTTAGCTTGTTGTTTAAAGTGTTCCACACAATCAAGACATTTTAATAATTTTCCCAAGAGCCGTGTATGTATTCTGCCATGCATGCATTCAAACTACTGGCTCTCCCATTTATATTCCTCTATAACAAGGCATACACTGACAACCTTAGAAATAACTACTGTCCGTGTCCCCAGACACCAGAAAAGCCTTTCTTTTGAAAGTCAAGGGAGTAACCTAGCAGACCTAACAGCCAAACAGGCTGCTGTTTCCTCTGAAATGCCTGTGTTTCACTTAACTTCTTACCTTCCTTCCCCGAAGGTAATCCCCATTTTCTCTTCCATTGAAAAAGAAAAGTTAATAAAAATAGGAGCCACAGAAGACGCACAAAGAAAATGGCTGTTACCAGACCAAAGAGAAATGTTGTCCAAGCCCCTTATGCAGGACACCTTGTCTCAGCTACATCAGGGGACACATAGGGGACCCTAAGCCATGTGTGATGCAGTTCTCAGGATCTATGCATGTATAAGAATTTATACCCTAGCCAAACAAGTTACAGATAGTTGCTTAATATGTACAAAGATTTATAAACAGATTCTAAGAAAACTGCCCCTTGGAGGAAGGGATCCAAGACTAAGACCATTTCAAAGTGTTCAAACTGATTATGCTGAAATGCCCCAATTGGTCGTTTAAAATCCTTATTGGTAATAATAGACCACTTTACCCACTGGGTAGAGGCTATTTCATTCTCAAGTGCAACTACCAGAAATGTAGTTAAGGCATGAATTGAAAATATTGTCCCCAGATTTAGACTAATAGAAAACATTGATTCAGACACTGGAACCCATTTCACTGCACATGTCATTAAAAAGTTAGCCCAGGCACTAGACATACGATGGTAATACCATATCCCTTGGCATCCATCCTCGTCAAGAAGAGGAGAAAGGATGAAACAGATTCAAAAAAGCCACTTAACTAAATTAGTTCTAGAAACTTGATTGCCATGGACTGAATTGCTTCCTATTGCCTTGTTAAAAATCCAAACTGACCCTCAGAAAGATATTGGCCTTTCCCCTTATGAGTTACTCTGCAGATTGCCCTATTTACACTCCACTGCTGACATTCCTACATTTGAAACAAATGATCAGTTCCTCAAGAATTATTTACTTGTTGTATCCTCTACTTTCTCTTCCCTTAAGACTAAAGGTCTCCTGGCACACACGCTTGCCCCTAGAGTCTCCAGCACATCAGCATCAGCTTGGCGATCACAACCTCATCAAAGGATGGAAGGAAGGGAAACTTGGACCAGCTTGGAAAGGACCCTACATGGTGCTTCTAACTACTGAGACTGCAGTCTGAACAGACGAAAGAGGATGGACTGATCACACCTATGTCAAAAAGGCACCACCACCTCCAGAATCATGGACCATCACTCCAGGGCTCACCCCCACCAAATAAACTCTAAAAAGGGCTTAATAATTACTTGTTTATTTTCTCGTTTTTTCCAACAGCAGGTCATCTTGTCATCAATGTGACTCAGGCTAACCATCCTTTAACCCTTCAGTTTGACGCTTGTTCAGTCATCCTGTGCAGAGATGGGCAAGCTCAAAGGAAGCCACTGTGCCCTGTGCCCAAGGATTAATACAAAGTCTTATTGAAACAGCTCTTACCAAAACCTCCCTCAATTTTCCTCCTCCTCCTTATTCAAATAAGCTTTTCCTTTTAAAAGATCAAATAGAACAACAGAGCCAAATTATGTTAAAAAGGTTTGAAGAAGTACTATAAAAATTAAAGGGGGAGAATTGTTAAATACAGTAAGAAGTTCTTCAAAGGTTTAGGTTGCTTAAGTGTGCTTGTCCTTTGTTCCCTGCTTTCAAAGCCAGACTTCCTTACTTTTTCTGTTCCCTTGGCCCTGGTAAACAACCTTCTTGCCTGTCCTTATCTATAGAGCCCACATTCCACATCCACCACCCACTCTGTGAATTACCCCTCCCATTGCAATGGCTTCTCCTGCTGAAGCTATCTTTCTGCCTTCCCACTGATGTAACCCCATGCCTGCACCTTTCAAGTTAGCCAACCAGGTTCAGCTTAGATTATGCAGTCCAACTCCAGCCAATGGAGGTATGACACAGTAACAGGGACAAGCTACATTAAGAGATAATAAAAACCCCTGCTCTCCTTTGTTCTGTGTGTGCTCTCTGCTCCATCTGCGAGATACACCCTTCTATAGAAGTAAAAATTGTGTTGCTGAGAAAATTTACATTTGAGTGCTATTTCTTTTGCAGCACTGAAAATTTTGCTTCTAACAGATAAATTAGGAAAAAGCTGAAGTTTCAAAGAATTGGTAGAAGAATTGTCAAAATTAACTTGCAGAAGAGGTTCTCTGTGTGAACATATTGACTAAATTCAAAAACAGGTATTATATGGTTGTCTATAAATTGAGCATTGAAATAAAAACATTATGCCTTTTATATATAATGGCTTTCTAAAGGCACGAATTTGCTCTTTGGCAAAATTTGCAAAGGGTTATAAAAGGTTTTTGCTTCTTTAAAATTTCTGAGTCATCAGTTTGGCAAAATAAAAAAAACTTATGATAATCTGGAATTCTATTTCATGGTAAAAGGGGTTTTAAACCACAAACATTTAACAGCCCTCCCAAAATCAAACTTCAGTTTCAAAATTGTCTTCCCTGACATCTGGTTTTTTAAATACTTCTAAGGGCCCCTGAAATGTTAAGAAAATAGAGGTAAACAGGCTTACTTGACATATTTAGGTACGTGGGATTGCCAAAATGATACTCAATCTTCTTTAGGTTGTATCTTGGAGAATAATGCTAATTTTTCCAAAATTGTATGAGATTTCTGAAATCCTAATGTCTGCATATATGCTATCATAATTAAGGTTGTTAAGTTACTGTAAACCACAGAGATAACCAAACTTTTTTATGTTTCTAACTGTAGCTACCCTGGACATTTTGAAATTCACAGACAATTGTTGTTTTGTTTTAATCTTTTTCAAAGATGGTTTATAATGAGCTATAGAACTTTAACAGGAGCTCTAAAATACAGATTTCTGATAACTTTAGAAATAGTAACATTGAAATATAGGAAAATGTACAGGACTCATAAAGAGCTGGAATGTTCATTAATACCAAGCAAAACAAGAGTTAACTAAATGGACTGAACTCAGAAGGCTGAACCAAATCTTTTTGACTTCTGCTTGAAGTATTATTGATCCTTGCTTTATTTTCCAGAGTCAAAGAAACTTATTTTAAACTATTTACTGCCTATAATAATTGAGTAAGGTATACTCTTATGACCAAATTTTGGAGCATGTTTCTTTCTCTCTTCCTGGTTCCTCTAAAATTTGGAAACTATCTGTGAGTATTCTTATGGCAATATAGTTGTTTGCATCAGCACAATAAGAATCCATGTTTCTTTTGCAACAGAACACAATTGGAGAAAGTGGTTATTTTTACCAAGGCTTTGACTGGAAAGCCATGCTTCCCTTTAAGGAAACAATCTCAAATTGCAGAGCCAATAAAATCCCAATGGGAAAACTGGCCTTAAAATTATTGCCTATGCAGTCCCTGTACAGGGTTCCTGACCTGTGATCAGTAAAGGAAGTCACTTTCTAACAGATCTAGGAGCTCCAAGTTTACCCTGGGACCTTAAGAGGAGAGAATCACCCAACTCACAGGTGTTTGAGGAGACAAACCCATGGTTGGCCTCAGCTTTAAAAAATCTTATCTAAGATTCCTTGTGGAACAAACTTCCATCAAAGCCAATCCAAAAGCCCTATGTAGAAATAATTATTCTTGCTGCACTTTATGCAAACAATCAGGCCAAGTATAAGACTAAAGTATATTTACAAACAACTCAGTCCTATTAAGACTTCTTGTTGTTGCTGTTTTTGTTGTTGTTGTTGTAGTTGTTTTAACAAAAATGAGGACTGGAGAGAGAAAAAGTGTGTTTCAAAACTTACATATTTGTCATTAAATTCTAAACTCACTAGTATTTAAGTTTTCACCTACATTTTAGACTAACCCTGTTTGTTCCTGTGAACCAACTAGCAATTTCCAGCTGGAGCTCAGAAAACACAAAAGGGATGGGTAATAGGAAAATCTGGATCAGTATTCCTGCAAATCTTGTCAGGGGATGGAAATAAATATGATGCATGTTACTCAGAGTGCTGACCCTCAATGGATGCTACTCATTGTTATCATTTTTTTAGAGGGTAGAAATGAGTCATATAAAATCAAAAGATATCTGAGACAAGTTTCAATTAATTTAGATGCTTATTTTGCCAAGCTTAAGGACATAATTGACACAGTCTCTGGAGGTCCTGACAACATGTGCCCCAGGTGGTAGGGCTAAGACTTGGTCTTAGACATTTTAGGGAGACATAAGATATAAACCAGTACATATAACATGTACATTGGTTCAGTCTAGAAACACAGGACAACTGGAAGCAAACTAGAAGCAGGGGCTTCCAGGTTATAGGTCTATTCAAAGATTTCTAGGTGCATTTAAAGATTTTCTGATTGGCAATTGGTTGAAATATTATCCAAAGACTCAGAATCAATAGAAAGGAAATATCAGGTTACAATAAGGACTTGCAGAATACAAGCCTCTATCATGCAGATGAAGCCTCCAGGTAGCAGGCTTCAGAGACAATGGATTATAAATGCTTCTTATCAGACCTAAAGGATCTGTTCTATCAGTCTTAATGTCTGTCTTAATGTTAATGGTAATCAGGCATGTCCAATTCCCCCTCTCATCATGTTCTGAACTAGTTTTTCAGGTTAACTTTGGAATGTCCTTGGCCAAGAGGAGGGGTCCATTCAGATACCTGGGGAGTTAGAATTCTATTTTTGGCTTCCATAAAATACGGGCACACCAATTGCAACAGCATATTAAAAAGCTTATCCATCACAATCAAGTAGGCTTCATCCCAGGGATGCAAGGCTGGTTCAGCATATGCAAGTCTATAAACATAATTCACCACACAAACAGAACCAAAGACAAAAACCACATGATTATCTCAATAGATGCCGAGAAGGCCTTTGACAAAACTCAACAGCCCTTTATGCTAAAAGCTCTCAATAAACTAGTTTTTGACGGAATGTATCTCAAAATAATGAAATCTGTTTATCACAAACCCACAGCCAGTATCATACTGAATGGGAAAAAACTTGAAGCATTCCCTTTGAAATCTGGCACTAGACAAGGATACTCTCTCTCACCACTCCTATTCAATATACTATTGGAAGTTCTAGCCAGAGCAATCGGGCAAGAAAAAGAAATAAAGGGGATTCAATTAGGAAAGGAGGAAGTCAAATTGTCTCTATTTGCAGATGACATGATTGTATATTTAGAAGACCCCATCGTCTCAGCCCAAAATCTCCTGAAACTGATAAGCAACTCCAGCAAAGTCTCAGGATACAAAATCAATGTGCAGAAATCACAAGCATTCTTATACACTGATAACAGACTTAAAGAGAACCAAATCATCAGCAAACTGCCATTCACAATTGCTACAAAGAGAATAAAATACCTAGGAATACAACTAACAAAGGATGTAAAGGACCTCTTCAAGGAGAACTACAAACCACTGCTCAAGGAAATAAAAGAGGAGACAACCAGAAAGAAAAACATTCCATGTTCATGGTTAGGAAGAATCAATATTGTGAAAATGGCCACACTGCCCAAAGTAATTTACAGATTCAATGCTATCTCCATCAAGCTACCTATGACCCTGTTTGCAGAACTGGAAAAAACCACCTTAAACTTCATATGGAACCAAAAGAGAGCCCATATAGCCAAGTCAATTCTAAGCAAAAAGAACAAAGCTGGAGGCATCATGCTACCTGACTTCAAACTATACTACAAGGCTACAGTAATCAAAACAGTGTGGTATTGGTACCAAAACAGAGATACAGACCAATTGAACAGAACAGAGGCCTCAGAGAAATAATTCCTAGAAATAGGTTTTTAAACTGGTCTGGTGGGTATTCTAGGTGCTGCCAACATCTTCTTCCTTCACCTGATTGGTTCAGCTCCTTAGGGGTCTTGTTTCAGCTTTTTTGGGGGTCTCAGTTGGCTCTACCTAAATAGTAGTAATAGTCTTGGTTCAGGAGATTTCTCCTCAGTTGAGAAGTTTTAGGGAAATTGCTCAGATGGAGAACAGGAACTTAGTTTAGAAGGAACACTCATGGAATTCTTGTTTAGGGATCTTGGTTTGGGAAGCCTTCTGTCTGTCTTATCTTTCTGTGTGTGTTTGTATATGTGGAGGGGATCTCTAAAGGAATTGCTGATGTAGGTTCAGCAGGCCTAACTCAAAGAACCCTCCTTAAGTCTGTTCACATTCAATGAGATCTGAAGGACTTGCTAATGGAAGCTCAACATGCCTGACTTGGGGTGACCATTTGCTCCTTCATCTTGTCCACAGTCCTGCATTCCTGGTTGGAAAGTATCCCTCCTGTCTTTAAATGGATTAAAGACAATAGGGACAAATGGGGGTAAGTTTGAGCCCTGCTAGCTTAATATTGGGAATGGAGCAAGATGACTAGTGTCTGTTTTGTTACGGTATTTTACACCAGCTGGGATGGAAAATGTTAATTCAGTTCCCCCATGGAGCCTGTTTGGTGACATCTTGTAAAATAGAGAGGGTTTTGCCTATGGTTGCATGAAACAGAAAAAAGTAACTTTCCTTTGTGACTATGGTGCAACCAGCAGGGTCACTAGGGCCACTCAGGAAAGGGAACCCAGAAACCTGGCATGCTGGCAAAGGGTAAGAATTTCTTACCTGTCAGGCTTCTGGCTGCTCACTCCCTCTGGGCAAACTGGTTGAGTGAATGTTTTAAAAAATTACTGTTTGTTAATGAGAAAAAGGATTTATGAGCCTAGTCTGAGGCTGTAGTGAATCTGATGTACCTTGTGCTATGAATTTATCTTTCTATGCTATTCTGTCATAAAGAATGGTACCGCAGGATAGAACATGGGCTTAGGACCCCTATAAGCCCACTATTCAAGCCAGCCCATCAGACTGGTCAATTACAAACTTTGCTGTGGATCCCGGAAACAAAAGCCAAATGCAGTCTCTCTCTTGTTTTATGTCCTTAAGAGCATGACTTTGTGACCATGTGAGGGTACTCTCTCTTGGTCTCCACCAATCGGAGAGCAGGAATTTTTGAGACCATGTCAGGGCCAGGAGTCAGAGATGAGTCAGCACACACTTCACCCCAAATGTGTCAAACCCTTGGGTGAGTTTTGTCTTAAAAGGTCCCATCCCTAGAAGGCTTTTGTCATCTCTGGCTATCTTGAGCTCATTTTTGAGAGTGAATTCTTGGGGATCATAGGGATGCCTTTCCACCCCCTTTCTGGAAATACCTTTTGCTTACATGGTAAAAAATCTGGAAAGATATCTCAAAAGGCCAGTCTACAATAGCAGTGTTACTTTCAGGAATAGTTGGTGAAATTGCATATCTTATAAAGTCGAGAATAATGGCTGACAATTATTTACGTCTGTGCCTTGGCAGAACTCATGCTCCTTTTAACCCCCCAGCCTGTTGACCTCCCAATAGCTTTACAAAAGCATTTGAGTTTTGGGCAAGGCCGATTATCATTTACACTGTAGGCTAAATATCTTCTAAAGTTAGCTCAGCCCAATAACACAGGAAAAATTAAGAGAAAGGCAAAATGGGGGGTGGGTTACCTTAGCTTACTATAACAATTTTTCTCGCTGATATAATTTTTGCAAAGGTGGTTTCAATTACACTGAGAGACTTCACACTTTAATCTTTGTGCTTTCACAAGAAACAGTTTTATTATCATTGATTTAGTAGTAAAGATAAAAGTTTAGCTGTGCTCCCTATACCTGTTTTTGTTGTCCTTCAAAAGTGGTTTAGTTTGGTGTGGAGTAGCAATTCTTCAGGTTTGCTTTTTTTGTTTTTCATTTACAAGTTAAAACCCTTAAAATCTAGAATAAACTTCAGAATATGTACATATTTCTTCTTACAAAGGAAAGGATTTCTTAGATAACTTGAACTGCAGACAAAAGAAAGAACACCAAATTCAAGCAAGGATTTTTGTGTGTGTGTTAAAAACTTCTATGTGATATTTAATGTGCTTTATCTTGTTACTTTATTTTACAGGCTTAAAAACTGTGAGTAATCATTTACCCATTAAAAGATAATGGATAAATGCCAAAATAAAAGATAATGGTTAAATGCCAAAGGAAGTCCTTTATCAGTTGGTCCTCAGACTTTGGATGTATTTTTTTTTTTAAAGCTGCTGATTTTTTTTTCCCCATTTATTTTATTGCATTTTAGGTTTTGGGGTACATGTGAAGAACATGCAAAATTGTTGCATAGGAACACACATGGCAGTGTGATTTGCTGCCTTCCTCCCCATCACCTACATCTGGCATTTCTCCCCCTGCTATCCCTCCCTAGCTCCCCACCCCCCACCGTCCCTCCCCTATTTCCCCCCAACTGACCCCAGTGTGTAGTGCTCCCCTCCCTGTGTCCATGTGCTCTCATCGTTCAACACCCGCCTATGAGTGAGAACATGCGGTGTTTGATCTTCTGCTCCTCTGTCAGTTTGCTGAGAATGATGGTTTCCAGGTTCATCCATGTCCCCACAAAGGACACAAACTCATCGTTTTTGATGGCTGCATAATATTCCATGGTGTATATGTGCCACATTTTCCCTATCCAGTCTATCGTCGATGGGCATTTGGGTTGGTTCCAGGTCCTTGCTATTGTAAACAGTGCTGCAATGAACATTCGTGTACACGTGTCCTTATAGTAGAACGATTTGTAATCCTTTGGATATATACCCAGTAATGGGATTGCTGGGTCAAATGGAATTTCTATTTCTATGTCCTTGAGGAATCGCCACACTGTCTTCCACAATGGTTGAACTAATTTACACTCCCACCAACAGTGCAAAAGTGTTCCTACTTCTCCACATCCTCTCCAGCATCTGCTGTCTCCAGATTTTTTAATGTTCGCCATTCTTACCGGCGTGAGGTGGTATCTCAATGTAGTTTTGATTTGCATTTCTCTTATGACCAGTGATGATGAGCATTTTTTCATGTTTGTTGGCCTCACGTATGTCTTCTTTTGTAAAGTGTCTGTTCATATCCTTTGCCCACTTTTGAATGGGCTTGTTAGTTTTTTTCTTGTAAATCTGCTTTAGTTCTTTGTAAATTTTGGATATCAGCCCTTTGTCAGATGGGTAAACTGGAAAAATTTTTTCCCACTCTGTTGGTTGCCGATTCACTCTAATGATTGTTTCTTTTGCTGTGCAGAAGCTGTGGAGTTTGATTAGGTCCCATTTGTCTATTCTGGCTTTTGTTGTCAATGCTTTTGGTGTTTTGGTCATGAAGTCCTTGCCTACACCTACGTCCTGAATGGTTTTGCCTAGATTTTCTTCTAGGGTTTTTATGGTGTTAGGTCTTATGTTTAAGTCTTTAATCCATCTGGAGTTAATTTTCGTGTAAGGTGTCAGGAAGGGGTCCAGTTTCTGCTTTCTGCACATGGCTAGCCAGCTTTCCCAACACCATTTTTTGGATGTATTTTTTGCGGGGGGCGAGATGGGAAGTAAGTAGAAAGATAATTTAGCTAGAGGTTGTAAAGGAAGTTAGTATTTTAGTTTCCAATGAGCTCATTATTTTGAATTTTCTCCATTGCCATGGAATTCATGTTTAACCAGAGCAAGTAACCAGAGGTCCCACTGCAAAATAAGCCATGTGGATCAATAACAAATCTTTATTTATTCTAAAATAAACATTATTCTTTTGTTTATCTAATTCATTATTGTTACTTCTGTCAGAGGTGTTTGAACCAGAGCAAATCCATCTTGAATAGGGCCTGGATAAAGTGAGGCTAAGACATACCGAGGCAGGAAAGTAGGGTCTGGATTCAGGAAACATAAGACCAATCCCACACTTCAGCTATGACAGAAAATATCCTCTCCAGAAGGTGTACATGGAGTAAATGATGTTGTAGCTTTGCTTCATCCTCTCTGTTTACACAGGGCATATGCCAAGTAACCAATGGAATCATCTAGAGGTTGAACTCCAAAAATTCTGCAATGTGGCCATTAAGTCCCTATGCTCAGGCCCACTCCCACAATGTCATGTACACTTTCATGTTGTTAAACACAGTGAGTGTCAAGATTCTCTTCAAAGGATCGGTGTGTCAGTGTGTTCAGCTATCTTATTCTTTGTTCTCCATTTTAAAGTTTAACTTCCTTGCTCTCTTCCCCTTGCCCCTAGTTCCAGTAAACAACCTCCCTGCCAGTTTTAATCAGTAATTCCCATCTTTCCTCTAGTTACCTGCACCTATTCCTCTCACAGAAACCACAAGAGGAATAAGCTCAGGTAACCAGGGGAACAGATGTCAATTAATAATCTACATATTAGGAGGGGATGTGCGAGTGAGATGTGAGTCCTGACTCATCCTAGTCACCTGTTCTGACCTGAGTCACCTTTAGTTACATGTTTTATAACCATCTTTCCCACTGAAACTGCTCACCCCACCATTCTGGCTCATACCCCTGCTCTCTTTAAAATAACCAATAGGAATTAGCTTAGCTTATGTGGTCCAACCATAGCCAATAATGAAATGACACAGCAGTAGGAGCAACCTGCATCAGGGATAAGAACTCCTTCCCCTCCCCTGTTCAGGTGTGCTCTTGCCATTGCTCAATCCACAAGATGCACCCGTCTATGGAAGTAAAAATTGCCTTGCTGAGAAAATTTATATTTGAGTGCTATTTCTTTTGCAGCACCAAAAAATTTGCTTCTAACAATTTTCAATAAATCCCTTCATTCATTCCTTGCTTTGTTTGTGCGTTTTGCCCAGTTCTTTGTTCAAGATGCCAAAAACCTGGACACCCTCCACTGGTAACACTACTTGGCTGCATTCCCAGACATTAAGAGATTCTAAGTCACAGGATATGATAGGAAGGAAGTTGGTACAAGATGCAGGTCATAAAGACCTTGCTTGAAAACAAGTTACAGTAGAGAAACCAGCCAAAACCCATCAAAATCAAGATGAGGATGACAGTGAACTCTGGTCGTTTTCACTGCTACATTCCCACCCGCACCATGACAGTTTACAAATGCTATGGCAACCTCAGAAAGTTGCCCTGTATAGTCTAAAAAGAGGTGGCATGAATAATCCACCCCTTGTTTAGCATATCATCAAGAAATAACATAAAAATGGGCAACCAGTAGCCCTCAGGGCTGTTCTATGGAGTAGCCATTCTTTATTCCCTTACTTTCCTAATAAACTTGCTTTTGCTTTACTCTATAAACTCACCCTGAATTCTTTATTGCAAAAGATCCAAGAACCATCTCTTGGGGTCTGTATCAGGACCCCTTTACTGTAACACTTCTATTTAGTAACAGAATTTGTCTTGTATACTTCAGTACAGGACTCAAAGTATCTCCCTGTGGTTCTGTGAGAAAGGAAGTGTAGGTAAGGAAAAATAATTTTCTCTTCCACCCTTCATAGCTTCTTAGCTAGGATTTCCTGTAACAAAAGACAAACTAACAAGAGAACATCAAACAGAAGTTTGTTGTTCTAAGTTATCTTCTATGTATGCATACTTCCTGCATACATAGAAAAATCACTAAATCTCTACAGCAGATTTTCAGACTTCTTAGACTTTAGGTTTAAATATCCATTGTTCTTTGACACAAACAAAGAAATGAGTAGGGGAAAGCCCATCTAAATGTAAAACAAGCGTGAGATTTAAATTTATGCAGATTTAAATGTGATGGCTTCTCCACTGACGAAGAGTCTTTAATGAATTAGCCTTCTCTTCCTGGGATAGAGAGGGAGATTTGATAATTACTATTTTTAGCATAAACATATAAATTTCTCTTTTACTTCTACAAAAGTAGAATATCAAAAGTTCTTTTAAAGTTTCTAAGCTCCTCCAATATGGTATCATTGCTGATCATGATTCCTTGCAATTTGAAAAATTATCAATAAACATTTGTGGAATTGTTTTGAATATAATTGATTGGCATAATGATATACTACTGTGTACAGTTAGCACTACGAACAAGTGAATGTCATTTACATCACTCCAAAAATAATCTCTGCAAAGACTTGAGTGAATATGTCAAAGCATCACAGAATATCAGTTTGTGAATAACCTAAATTTCTAGAATTCTTCCATATTCACTTTCTTATAAAAGTCACAGAGTAAATGTTGCTGATACTGAATATTGCAAATACATAATTTTCCTTCCTCCTCCTGTTGATGTCCCTCCCACAAACATGATTTAGTCTTTGGCCTCAATCTTGATAACAGATTCTATAGTGGCATCTCACATTGTTTGGGAATTAGAACTAGCAGTTGATCTCTTAAAGATTGGCATTCTTTTCGTGCAACTGATTACAAAATTTATTCAAAGAAAGCCTGAGCTGAATTAAATTTAAAGAAATTTTTAATTAAGCAAGGGACAATTCACAAATCAGGCAGCCTCCCAAGCCAGAGTAGGCTCTGAGAGTCCAGTGCAGCCACGTGGTGGAAGATTTATAAACAGAAACGGAAAATAACCTACAAAAAACGGAAGTGAGATACAAAAACAGCTGGATTTGTTATAGAGTGGTGTTTGCCTTATTTGAACACAGTTCAAACAGTTGGCTACATTCAATTGGCCAAAATCTGGTGATTGGCACAAGCGTAGGCTATGGTCTTTTTACACCTCCGCTTGTTATAGTTCACAATGTAATGAACTTAAAATATTTCTGGCCAAACTTAAAATACGTAAGGAGGTGGCTTTAGGTTAAACTTGACTTAACAAATTCATAGAGAGAGGTGGAACACTCTTATCCTACAACAATTATTTGAAATTTAAGATGTTTCTCTTACTTTATTTAAACATAAATATTTTCATTGCATTAAATTTGTGCCAGGTATTAAGTAACTGTCTCAGCTCCACACCAACTTTATCTCAGCTCTGTAATGCCAGAACTGAAACTCAGCAAACCATATTCTTGGATTGCCAGCTGTATCTGTTAGGCTCTGCCAAAAAGAGGACAGTAGAGGGAGGCTGGCTGGAGGAGAGGGAGATTTGCTCCTTCCTGTTTGTTTCTGGACAGCCTGCCATTAGAATGACCACCAACCACGCCTTTCTTTTTCTTCCTGGCAGCAGCAGTGGCAGCAGCTCTACTCAGTTGGCAATTTTTCCAGCACTTACAAAACCAGCTTCATGCTCCCTTGACCTTATAGACATCAGGACAGGCCAGCCTGTGCTCTCCCATGAGGGGTCTGAGTTTCAGCTCTGCAGGGCTCCTCTTTTAGGTTATTGTTTAATAATTCACACTTCTTTCCTTTGCTCCTTCAGCCCTAGGAATGATGGTTGTTTCTTACAAATACAACTACCCTGATACCTTAAAGTTGGCTTTTTACCATTTCAGTTTCCTACTAAACACTTTTGTATTGACAAAGATTCTTTTCTTGACCAAACCTTCTTTTCTTGGCCAAACCTTAGTCAAACTCCCCTGAACCTTCTCTTCTGCAAGGCCTGTTTATGTACTTTCTTTGCAGAGTCCAGTTTTAGCAAGAATCCTGCTAGATTAGCTTAGCAGAACTCTCAACTCTTTGATAGAGACAGGAGACAGGGAAATACTTGGTAGAAGAGGGTGGTTCTCCAGCAAAGGCCCCTCCCCCAAGCCTGGATACCTGCAGACCTACCTAATGAGGTCAGGCATTCCTGTTTTCGCACCCAAAACTTGCCTTTTGGCCTTCCAAACCCCCTATCCTCTACCCATAAAAACCGCAGACCCCAGGCTTCAGGGATAGACAAGACAAGCAGACAGGCAGGTGAATGTCAGAATGGTGCGGCAGAGAAGGAGAGAAGAGAAGGACCACCTGAACATCAGTTCAGCTGGGGATAGTCAGAGAATCAGCCACTGGAAAGCCAAACTCCAGGGGAAGATCATTTTCCTATCCCATCCCCTGTCCAGCTCTGCATCCATCCCACTGACAGCCAACTCCACCACCCAATAAAACCCCAATTCATCATCCTTCAAGTCCCTGTGTGACCAATTCTTCCGGGATGCTGAACAAAAGTTCGGGATACAGAAAGCTATCATGCTGGCCCTCTGCCCTTGCAAAAAGGCAGATGGTCCACTGGGCTGGATAATTCTTAAACCATCCATGGATGGCAAGGCTAAAAGAGCACACGGTAACACATGCCCATCTGGGCTTTTGCACCTGTCTGTCTGCACAGTAACTCCTCCCATAAGGGATTTGAGCAGCAGCAGGAACTAAACAGATCAGCCACACCCCAGTTGCACATCCTGTAAGGGGGCTTAGGGAACTCTCCCGTTTCACCTTCATATTTGGTATCTGATCAAACTCTTCATCTCCAGTATCCCAAGGTGACGTCTGACCATCCCGCCCTGGCTTCAGCAGGAATCCTGTTAGGCCAGTTCAGTCAGAATACCCCCAGACTTGATGTCTCCTCCTCTGAGTTTTCCCGTTATCAATTTCCCCACACCCTCAACTTGCTCCTTGGCTATAAATCTCCATTTTGTTCTCATTGTATTTGGAAATGAGTCCAGTTCTATTTCTATAGAACTGGAATCTCTCTTCTGCTATTGCAATAGTTTTTGTTTCGATTTTCTTTAATAGACTCCATTCTCATTGATTTAACTTCTGTCCAGCTCTAGGTTTTCTTAACAGTGTCTAGTTAAATTATCTCTGTTCGAATAACTAGTATGCTCTTTCTGTGGTGATGCCCTGATCTGACACAATATTCGATAATCAAAGTAATGAAATAAATACTTATTTAAACAAAAATATACCTGAGCTGTTGAATTAATATAAAGCCAATTACACATAAAATCATAGAATAATGACGCACTTCAAGAAACACAAAAAATTGGAAATACTAACATTCTGAGAGGACCATAGAGCTATGCTGAAAATCTCTGAATTAATGTTGAATTGTAACTCCAAATTACATGAAGACGCCAAGTTGAGCAAAAGATTAACCAATTTGGCACTTCAGAACCTCAGATGGAGGAAGTAACTGAAGGAATAAATTAGAACAAAAGATTTTAAAAAAAGAAGGAAGAATATGTGGATTTAGCATCCTATGTTTTAAATATGTCATTATTTTGTGAAATTATAAAAAATAATGTATATTCACAGAAAAACATTAAAAAACAAATAGACAAAAACCAAATCCAGAATCTCCACAAGCCTTCTACTGTGCAATTGAAGTTAACTTTGTGCTCAGGTTTTCAATTTTCTTCCATATGAATACAATTTTCTTACTGTTTTATAACTTTATTCTTTTATTTAATAAGATAGGATCTAAGACAGTAAGTAATTTTAATGTGTTGATATTTTGAACATTATTAATATGTTCTCTCTCTTACCTTATCCATCTTCCTGCAGGGAGTTGAACACATGTTTTAGAAGAAATGAAAAGGGAAAGAACAAAGCAATAATCAGCTTCTGATAAGAAAACTAGTATTTCGCCATAAGAAAATTAGCTTGAGAGGCAAGCATTTTGAGATAGGATTCTCAAAATTTCTTTATCTCCTCTATTTAAAATTGCAGCGGCTGTACCTGATAGATGCATACTTATAGAGTTCTCCCGTAGTTTGGCAGAGATAGACCTTCTACACAGGACAATAAATTCTTAAATCTTTTCTCTTGATGATAGGAGGCTATGACAGAGGAGAGTTAATGGGAAAAGAGAAAGACAGAAAAAAAGGCATTGAGACCGCAGATGAATGCCCCTGTTTCATGTCAGGTTTGGCTATGGCCTGATGACCAGGGCAGAGGTGGCTCCTCCTGAGCCATCCCTAGTTTCCATGTGATAGACACAGGATTCAAAGATGTTGTGAGTCCTGCTGTGGAGCATGTTGAAGGGCACCAGGAAGGGAGCAAGGGGGGTCTCTAGTAGCAGCCACAGAGTACTTCCTCTGAACTGAACGACAGCAGAGTCACAGCCAGACATCAGTATTCCTCTGCTAGGGAGACACCAGGTGGGCACAGCAGAGTCAGCCAAAGAGAACAGAGGCCCAACATAGCTGAGAAAGATGGGCATATGACTTATAGTAGTCAAATTTTTCTGTCTTGAATGCCGCTGGGCCAAGAATCCAAGCAGAAGGAACATTGTCCTGAAGACCAGCATACCAAGCATAAAAGTCACCATGAAGATTAGAGGGTCATTTTCACCTCCCGTGCCATGTATTCTCCTAAATCATCTATTGCATGCAATTTCAAACATATCCCATCTGAGAGGAGGAAGCATGGGGAGGGGAAGAAATTAAGAGAAACAGGTTTTTTTTATGAAAAAGTGGCTGAATATTACCCAAAGTTACCATTTAAATTATCAGCCTGGATTAGGCTTAAAGCAAGACTAAACACAGGTCATTCTTCCCACTAACCTGTAGGTAGGGACATGAGAGAGAAGGTTGTATAAATCATATATAAAAATTAATAACAGTACATTTTCTCTACACATCAGAGTCATTGTTTGAATTTCACTTTGCAATTCAACTACATGATTACTTCCAACACAATTTTCAGAGATACATGGCATTTTCTTTCATGGTATTTCATATAGTGTGTTAGTTATCTATTGTTGCCATAACAAATTACCACAGACTTAGCAGCTTAAATATCACCTATTTATTGTCTTGCAGTTTCTGACGGTCTTATAAGGCTGAAACTGAAGTATTGGCAGGGGCTGCAGTTCTCACCTGGGGCTTGGGGCCCTCCTCCAAGCTTGCTAGTTATGGGCAGAATTTGGTTTTTCGCAATTGTAGGATTGATGCCCTGGTTTTTTGGACACAGGATCTCCTTCATCTTCAAGCCAACAATAGTGGCAAATCTTTCTTGTGCTTCATATATCTCTGACTTCCCCTTCTTCTGCCTCTCTCTGCCTTCCTATCTGCTTTTAGGGCCTGGTGTCTTTACATTGGACCACCTAAATATCCTGGATAATTTTCCTATTTAAATATGAACTAATTAGTAACCTATCTGCAAATTCTCTTTTGCCATTTAACATAATGTAACCACAGGAGTAACACCAAGGTGGCAGAGATTACAGGGACCAAAATTCTGTCTACTATATGTGCTGTATCTCAAATAATTTGTTTTTGTTTGTTTGTTTGTTTTGTTTTTTTAACACAGAGTCTTGCTCTGTCGCCAGGCGCCAGGCTGGAGTGCAGTGGCAGGATCTTGGCTCACTGCAACCTCTGCCTCCTGGGTTCAAGCAATTCTCCTTCCTCAGCCTCCCGAGTAGCTGGGACTACAGGCGCACACCACCACACCCAGCTAATTTTTGTATTTTTAGTAGAGACCGGGTTTCACCATGTTGGCCCCGATGGTCTTGATCTCTTGACCTCATGATCCACCCACCTCGGCCTCCCAAAGTGCTGGAATTACAGGCGTGAGCCACCACACCCAGCCAAATAATTTGATTTGCTCATTGCCTGCCATTAACCATTCAGACCCTTTGTTTCTTTGTTTGTGATAAACAATTAAACAATCAACATCGTTGAATAAAGCACAGGACATTGGACCAGGAATTTTGCAGAGGAATAGTGGCTGATCTTGTCCTCAAGAAGCATGACATACATTAAATATTCACAGGCATTCCGCTCATGGGGACCTTCCATACTTGCAAATAACTAAGAATCATGAGAGCTAGATGAAGCTATAGAAAGACTAAGTAAGGCACTGTGCTGTCAAGTACCGCTGATGCACACTCCATCCACATCTTACAAGCTCCAGTTCTTGGAGAACACATCCTGAATATCACGGTGGCATAATAAAAAGTCATCTTTTTCAACAATCTCTGCTCTCTGACTGTACAAGGTTAAGTTGGAGTCTTACATACTTGCCCAGGATGCCCATGGTTACAATACTTAACAGCAGGGAAATGCAGAGCAAGAGAGCCAGAATCATGATGGCCCCATGGGCCCACTCAGCCCTTGGCTTCAGACTGCAGATGTTCTGTTATGTAACCTGCTTCTGATAGGGGGAGGGTAAGTCCAGCACAAGGAACCAGTGTAGAATCTCACACAAAGTTTCAAAAGAAGCTTGAAGAAATACCTTCCAGTCCCCAGTTTAACTTTCACAAAGTAGGTAAGCTCCCTCATAATTCTGCCAAACTCTTTAAGTCCATCCTAAATAAACAAAGCAAACTGTAAATAAAAAGTTGTGTATAACCACAGATGCTGAGAAAATAGTTATATGTAAAAAGGAGCTCCATCTACAACCTGACATTAATCAATTTTAAAATCTCAGTTGAGTAGATAACTATATAAAAATTTTTAAATTATAAAATGTACTCAGAATTAAGTAGGTTTATTTACCAACTTTGGAATATAGAGATAGCAGGTCAAATCACTGGAAAATTTGTGAAATTCAGCAAGTTGGCTGGGATAATAATTTAATTATTTAGAAATAATTATATACTATCTTTACCTTACACCATGTACTAGTATTTAGTCCAGCTGGATTAGAAAGAAAACTATCCAATATAAGAGTATAGAAAATAAACACAACATTCAAATAATCTCATGGTACATTAATCTTTTCAAACTATGACACCTAAGTGAGACACAATCAAGTTACTTACAAAGTCCCTTCAATCTGATAATGAAAATAAAACTGAGTCATTTCTGTTTTATACTTCATTTAATTTTCAAAGACAGCACAGCATCATGATTTGATTATAATCCTGGATTTAGATCCCAGCTCCTTTCTACTGAGCTTTGTGTCCTTGGGCAAATTCCACAATCACTTATGCCTAATTTTCCTGAACTGTAACAGGAAAATATTATCATTTACCCTCTAAGATTGTGATAAAAATTAAGAAAGTAAACACAGGCTGAAAAACTGAAACAGAGTCTGGGCCTCAATAAATGCCTGTTTTTATTATTACCCATTTTCCCTTTGCCCCTGTTCTGTAATTCTAGACATGTCTTCCATGTCTTTTTAAACCTTTCCTCTCATTTAGTCACCTCATTCGTTTCCTCTGAATCAGAGAGAATTTCTTTCTTTGTCATCATATCTTATGATTTGCCATTCTGCAGAATCTAGTCTGCTTTTCAATGTCTCCTTTAATCTATTTCAAATTTTTGAAAATGAATGTTTTTCATTTCTAGGAAAACTTTCTGGATGCCAGATTATTTCACTTTTCATTCACTGGAATCTTTTATTTTGATCTCTTTAACCCATTTGAATTAGACTTCCTCCCATTTTCTCCGTTCACCTGTAATATTTGCTACAAATGTCTCATTCACTTTGCTTCCTTGAATCAAGCCAACCTTTACAAACATTGAAATACTTTTTCCCTCTGATAACTTTTTCTTTCTGTTTGCCCATCTTTGGAGACGTCAGTGAAGACAGCCTATGCTTGGTTGAGTTGATAAATCAGGCGATTAATCTTTCAGAAATAATGTCTTTCAGAGATTGAGCCTCTCCACAATTTTCAAATCTCATGAAAAAACAGAAAGACAGTTTAGATGTTTACTTTTCTTTATTGGAATTCTAAAGAAGAAATAGAGATTTCATTAATTTGCCAAATTATTGGCTTTCTGAACTTCCCATGAAGGCATGAAGCTAGTCAAAGCATCTTTCCTGTCCATCCCCTAACTGGCAACCTCCTGATTAGGAGGCAACTTTGGGAGTTCCCCTTTTACTGAACATGACAGTCCTCAGCGCACTTGCCAAAAGCACTGAATTCGTTTTCTCCAAAATCTGCCCATGATCCACCTTTCTTCCTCTTTACAGCCCCTGCTGCCATGACTCTCTTTTATCTTTCTTTCAGCAACTATCACCATCTGACATTTTATTACAGGTTCATTTGCTTGTTGCCTGCCCCCTCACACACACAATAATGCTCAAGAAATATCTGTTACATGAGTAAGTATTTTCCTCCATATAAAATTAATATTGATCCACTAGCCCTTTCCTCAATAATGTTTTTCTGGTATAGCTGCTGAAAAGATTCTGCAAAATTTCACCAAATTGCTGACATGGTTTCCAAGCCTGACTTTTTGTATAATTTCAATGGGAATTGATACAAGCTGGAAGACAAATGCATTTCTAAAATTGCCATATTGAATCATTAGTGTTCTTTACAGTGAGTTTGTTTTTCTTAAACTTCCACAGTCCCAAATTTTATTTGCTTTTAACATGGTGAAAAGCAAATAAGATAAAAATGGTTTGTGGTATAAAACATCCCAAACTCTTTTTTACTCTAATGTAAAGCAATTACGTTTATTATTTTTTGTGTTTAGTTCTTCCAGTACTTACTTTCACGACTTCTAATATGGTATGCTCAATTCTCCAGGAAAAAGGCTCTGAGATGGAGATCACATTTAGGAAGTTTATCAGGGAGTGCTTTGGGGATCAACTCCAGTAAAGCATTGAAAGAAGCAGGATGAAGCAGAGTGAGAAGTTAGAATTGTTAGCTGTACCAAAACTCTTAGCTGATCCCCCAGAAAGTTCTGGAGCTAAGGTGCTTCTTCAGAGTTATCTCAAATTGAGACAAAAGAGTTAAGACTTTTTGATTTTCTCACTGAATAGTCATTAGATGTGGGCTGCCCCAGGGGGCAGGTAGACCTTGGGCAAGGCAGTTTCCAGACCAAGAGCAGTGACCAGAAAGCAATGCAGATGTAACCCTTCTGTAATCAACACTCCCTGAACTGGGGATCATGTGCTTCAGTC
Source organism: Cebus imitator (assembly GCF_001604975.1). Lineage (NCBI taxonomy): Eukaryota > Metazoa > Chordata > Mammalia > Primates > Cebidae > Cebus > Cebus imitator. The sequence goes on from NW_016107344.1 coordinate 11,728,251, forward strand.
CTTAAGGGAGGAGGGTCCAGGCAACCCACACGAGCACTCGCCACATTGCTTTGGATCGCCCCACATATTTTTGCTTCATGTTTGTATCATGGCTTTCTTGTATATAGTTCTGTTACAGCATTAAACCGGAAGATGAGAGAGGAGAGGGAGAAGGAGGAAGAAGAGGAAGAAAAAGAAGAGGTGGTAGCAGAGGAGGAGGAAGAAGGAAAGAGGAAGAGGAACAAGTGGAAAAGGAGGAGGAAGAGGGGAAAAAAGCAACCAAAACAACAATAACAACAATCAATGCATGGACATGCATCTGAATAACTGGGAAAGGAGAGACAAAGAAAACCAGGGATAAGGCAACTCTTCCTCTTTTTTTTTTTTTTTTT
>NW_016107344.1:11728816-11748384 GCF_001604975.1 Cebus imitator
GGGGTTTCACCATGTTGACCAGGATGGTCTCGATCTCTTGACCTCGTGATCCACCCGCCTCGGCCTCCCAAAGTGCTGGGATTACAGGCTTGAGCCACCGCGCCCGGCCAACTCTTCCTCTTTTCTAGTAAGGAGAGCAAGTGGATAATGCCTAATGTTTACAAACGTAAATAAAACTATAGAACATTATTTAGAATTAAGGATATCACCACTAGAAAAACTAAAAATAGAAAATCAAAAGAGGCACATAAGTAAAAACGGAAAAAAAAAAATGCCTGAGAGCTTATAAACAACAGCAATATATTCTTGACTCACTATATGGATAATCCTACTCCGCCGAGACAAACACTTTTAACTTGTTCTTCTGACAATAATTTTATTATACTTAATAAATATGTTTGCATATCTATTTCTTGGCTTGTGTGCTCTATTCTAAATATATTGACTTGCCATTATGAAATACGATAATTAGGCCACCTTCACCTTTATCTCCCCTATTATCTACTCAGAAGAACTTCCAAGGGGGTCTAATTTCAGAATTTTGAAAATGGAAAACAGAGGGCTAAACACACTGGGCTTACCTGAAAGTCTGTTTACAATAAAGATGCCAAAGTCATAATTTACACCATGACCCGTGCAACACAGCTTTGAAAATATCTAGAGGAAGACTGTTAATTTCACAAGAATTTTGGTGTCCGTTGATGGACTGAGCGTGTATATTTTGTTACCCCCCAGGATGAGATCGAATAGAATAACAGTCAAATAATTTATCATGAAATCAAACAATATAAGGAAAAGGGCAGGAGACAGCATCATCAGCACATGAAAGTTAAGATTAATTTCTGGAAGGCTGAGCCTAGGTGTCATCCAGAGATTACGGTCTTTTCAGATTTTTTCTGAGCACACATTTTATGCTGAGCCTGTGTATGACTTTCAAAATTCCCTGATATACATGGGTGATTTTCTTTCCCTAATTTCCCAAAGAATCTTTTTCCCAGGCTTTCAGCATGTCTATTATTTGTGTCAACTGTAATCTTTAGCCCCAGATAGAACTGGGCTAATCATTCGCCTTACAACATTTTCAGGAAATGCGTTAGGTATAGGTGCTTTCCTGCCCTGAAAAAGTTCAAAACTAGGTAAAACAAAGGCAAATGCTTTACATCAGTTCTTCAGGTATACCCCAAACAGTAAAAACAGACCAAAAAAAGTTACATGAGATTAAGTTTTTTTCTGCTCCTTCCAAAAGCAGGAACCAAAGTGTTACACAGGGAACAACAGCTTCTGTCTTTAAGACCAAAACTGAGCTAGGGATGGCAGAGGGGTAAAGGCAGGTAAAACTGCCACAAAACTTTCTTACCATTCTTATGTTATCTTTTTTGATTCAGTGTTTGCTTATTTGGCATAAACCTTTGACTATTTCTCAGAGTTCTGATGAAGTCGATTCCGACCATTTTCTTTTTTTTTTTTTTTTTTTTTTTTGAGACAGAGTTTCACTCATGTTACCCAGGCTGGAGTGCAATGGCGCGATCTCGGCTCACCGCAACCTCCGCCTCCTGGGTTCAGGCAATTCTCCTGCCTCAGCCTCCTGAGTAGCTGGGATTACAGGCACGCGCCACCATGCCCAGCTTATGTTTTGTATTTTTAGAGACGGGGTTTCACCGTGTTGACCAGGATGGTCTCGATCTCTTGACCTCGTGATCCACCCGCCTCGGCCTCCCAAAGTGCTGGGATTACAGGCGTGAGCCACCGCGCCCGGCCAATTCCGACCATTTTCACTCAATTTTTCAGTATTTTTTCTGGAGAGGCAGGCCTACTCTGTCATTTTAACCATGGCCGCTAAACTCATTATAATTTTAACCCAGGGGTGATCAACTTTTTTGCCTTTGCTCCCCAGTTTGGGGAGATTTTTTTAACAGTGTGACATTTTAAGTAAGATCCCCTGGCTTTGAATTTCAGCTTTCCACTTACTAGGTAGGTGATCTTCAAGAAGTCACTCCACGAGGCTGTTTCAGTATTTGTAAATTAGGGATGACAATAACAATCGTCTCCAGCTTTTTGAGGGGATATTACATGCACAAAATGAAGTAACACACTTAAAAAATTTTACACTGTAACATACTAAAATACCAATAATTTTTAAATGCAAAAATTTTTAAGCTGTAGTTTAACTTTCATTCCCTCAGCCATTCAATCCTATTCAAAATCTTTCAAGTATTTGTACCTGGAAAGACCTATGTTTGATCTTTTTTTAATCAACCTTTCCAAAGGCTGTAATACTCTTGCTACTTATTTATCATAAAAATATTTAAAATAAGAATGCATTATGAGGAACATAAGGCAAAAAATGTCATAAAACTGGAAAACAGAATAAAATAATACACATCTTAATGTTATTGAGGGAAAAATATATCTAGGGTGGCTCAAAATACTTGTTTCATTCAAAGACAATCAAATAAAGGTTTTGCTATCTCAGAAACACTACCACTCAGCTATTCAGGAACTTCCTTTCCACAGTTCAATTTTGAAAGGTTAGTGTTCTTATCAAAATGACACATAAGAATCACCTGCGGAAGTTTTTTTTGTTTTTTTGTTTTTTCTTTTAACACAGGTCCCTTTCTGAATTTAGAAGAAGAATTAGGAGCCAAGCATATATATTTTTTAAAAGCTCTGTAGAAAATTATGATAGACAGTCAGGATTGAGAACCATCAATTTGAGTGTTTCTATTTTGTTATACACAAGGAATACATTCCAAGACCCCCATTGAATGCCTGAAACTAAAGATAATACCAAACCCTGTATATATATACTGTATTATGTGTTTACATATACATGCATACTTATAATAAAGTTTAATTTATAAGTTAGGCAAAGTGAGAGATTAATAATAATAACCAATAATAAAATAGAACAATTATAACAGTGTGCCAGCATCACTACTTTTGCATTTTGGAGCCATTATTAATTAAAATAAGGATTAGTTAAACATATGCACTGTGATACTATGACAGCCCATTTAATAAACCAGATGGTTATGTGACTAACAGATGGGTACTATGTATACAGCGTGGATATGCTGGACAAAGGGATGATTCACATGTCGGTTGGGACAGAACAGAAAGGCGTGAGATTTCATCAACACTACTTGGAATGGCATATGATTGAAAACTTACAAATTGCTTTTCTAGAATTTTTCATTTAATATTTTTAGACCACAGTTGACCTTGGGTAACTGAAGCCGTGAAAAGCAAAAAGATTGATAAGAAGTGACTGTATAAAAAGAATCAAGAGTAAAATGGACATCATAACATTCCACAGACCTTACCATGCATCAGTTTTACATATGCATAAAACATCATCACACCTATTATTTCCCTTGAGTCTGATACCAACGAATACCACAGAAAAGTAAATTTTCCCATCTTACCATTCAACTGAGCTCAGAGTCAATGGATGATTCATTCAAGGTCAGCCTGCTAGGAAGAGGGAGAATCACAAGTCAGATCGTAGTTTGATATCAAGCCCAGCTCTCTTTCCACAGCACCAGATATGAACTTATATAATGTGTTGTTCATACAGCTTTCTCATCTCTCATACCTAGCACTCTTACAGTTAATACTTTTTGGAAACCCAAGTCTTTTAAATTATCTGTATTTTAGGGCCATAATTTAGTCAAGGATTCGTGTTCTACCTATCCTGTGTAGATATCGTGATTCAACATGCCATACTCTCACCAACATCTACAGTAGTTCCATCCATTTGTTTATCTACATAAGATTCCTGCCCTTAATATCTTCCTCCTTAGATCAACACAATCTTTCTTTCCCTGGTTGTCTTTCTGGGTGTCTGTAGACTACTACAGAAAAGCACATGATGTATGAATTGTTACTTACAGTCTCCATCCTCATTGAAAACCTCTCTGTCACTCAGCAATCCATATCAGGGCCGATACTGTTCTCACTCTCTATTGCTTAACTCTTCAAAATTTCTCTCACTTTTTAGTCACTTTTCAACTCACTACCATCAGGGCTCTGTCCTGATTGCTCCGTTGAAACTGCTCCTGGAAGAAGTCCCTAATATCCAAATACAGTAAATTGGTTTCAGTTCTAGCCTTTTTTGAACTCTGTGGAAATGAAACTAGACCATTCCTTTTTTTAAAAAATTGCTTCTTTCCTTTATAGTATTCCCAACCTGTTGTCTTATTTCCTTCCTAGTAATTTATTTTCAGGCTTCTCATCTTGTTCCTGGAGGTTATGTAAAGACATTTCCTGAGGAATCTCAGGTACAGTTTTGTTTTTTTTTTGACCTCCTCTTCATACCCTATATGGTCTTCCACAGAAAAATCCTTTGACATCAAATATCCCAGATATACCAACAAAGCTTTCATTGATCACTCTAACTATGGAGTTCAGGGAATTGTGGAACCGATCAAGGAAAATTATATTACCACAAGGTGGCAGTAGCATGCACATGCTTTATTTGGCTTATGTATCTGAAACATCAGCCCCTGCAGAGCGAGACCATGGAGTAGGAGGACAACAGAACGCTTAGGGAAAAGGAGTATCAGAGAGGGGCTTACATGTTTAGTTTCTGCCCCTCGGAAGCAAAGCAGGAGGTCTCTGGGTCGGAGAGCTCCAAATGGCAGTAGCAACTTGGGGTATTAAATGCCCAGGGTTTTATTCTATCTATAGCTAGCAGATGTTGGATGCAGGTTTGTGGGGTATGCAAAGCAGGCAGGCTCCAAATGGCTAAAAATCTGCTTGTTTGAGCTATATTTAAAACAATTGGGTGTGCAGTAATTGGAGTTTTGGACTAGTATGCTTTTGAACTAACGGGTCTTAGCCTGCCGTGAAGAAGTAAACAACCTAGGGTCTGACACAAGAGAACATCATGGGTCATTTATGCAGTAGTTAGTCAGATTTCTGGATGAACCTCAGGAACCTCAAAACTAAACCCAATATATTTCTACTAAATGGTTTCTTTTCTTCTTATTTTATCAGTGAAAGAAATATAATATATTGTGCCATTGAAACGAAAGTACTCCTTCCTGCCTTTCGTGCACTTTATGACCATTTTACTGATTGTACTCTCTTTACATCTTTTACTCTCTCTTGTACATTATTTCATCCACCAATGGCTTGGATTATGGCTCCCCTATATCTTGCCTAGATTATCACTGTCTCTGAACTAATCCTCTTCCCCCTCGTCCTGCTATTGCCTGGTACGTTCTTTGTACTACCATTGAGATAATTTTTCTAAAACTCAAACATGATGTTATTTGACTGGTTAAAACTTATTTAACTCTCTATGATGTAGAAGAGGTGTTGGCAACCTACTACCTGTAGGCCAACCCAGCCCTCCGCCTGGTTTTGTAAATAAAGTAGTTTTATTAGAACACAGACACTCCCATCCATTTGCATGTTGTCTATGGCTGCCTTCACGCCACCACAGCTGAGCTAAGTAGTTGCAAATAAGGTCATATGGCTCACAAAGTCCAAAGTAGTTGCCCTCTGGCCACTTACAGAGAAAGTCTGTCAAGCCCTGGTCCATCTGGAAAGTTGGGAAGCTTGGCATGACATACAGAGCCCTTCATAAGGTAGCCACCCTACATCTTAGTTTTGTCCCAGCCCATATTCCCCATTACTAATCTAAATCACACCAATATATATAGAACTACTGGCAGTTTTCAGAAGGTACCGCCATACTTCATACTACCCAGTATGTATTTCCTCTTTTACCCATTTCTCATTCACCTCCTCATTTTTCACATTTAAGGGTTACTTATTGTAAGGCCGGTTGCCTCACCAGGAGGTCGGACACACCCACCTCTGCACTCAGCACCTGTCTGCACCCAGCACCAGGCATGGCACTCGGCACCTAGCTCTGTCGTATGGCTCCCCTGGAAGGCTCCGGCTGATGCAACCCTGGCTGGCACTCGCACCGGAAAACCCGCCCAACAACCGGCCAACCAACAGCGGCCCTCCCCGTCTCAAACCCGCTCCCCTGGACCCAATCAGGGCGTCCTGCTGTTGCTGGGTCCTCATAGACATAAAAACCTCCCGCTGCAGGAAGTCAGCGCGACTTCTCTGGCCCCCTTTTCCCGGACCATAGAACCTCGCCTAGGAGCTGAATAAATTGGCATTTAATTGTTTATACTGGCCTCAGTTTCCTCATTTTAAACTCGGCAATAATCCTTACACTTATTCTGTAAAGCCTTTCCTAAATCTCTCCGACAGTAGCACTGACTTTTCCTTTCTGCCTCACTATACAGACTTTGATCATAGTACCAATAATCTTTTTTCATGTTTAAAAATGATTTTATTCTACTCAGGTGACATTTCTACATTTAAAATCATATTCCCTCAATTTTGAAAGCATTCTATGTCACCGTTTTTGAGAAGTCTGAAATCAGTCTGACCCCAGATACTTTGGATACCACTATCTTTTATAACCTTTTTAAGATCTTTTTCTCTCCAATGACTTTAATATCTTTATTTTTAGAGCACTTTTAGGTTTACAGACAAATCACATTGCACAGGAAGTACAGAGCTCCCATACATTCCCTTACCCCCTCACCCACACACACATGGTTTATTACAATTAAGCCAATATTAATACCTTATTAACTAAAGTCCCCAGTTTAGGGCTTACCTTCCCTGTTGTACATTTTGTGGGTTTTCACATATTTATAATATTTATCCACCATTACAATATTATACAAAATAATTTTACTGCCCTAAAAATCTTCTGTACTCAAACTATTCATCCTTCTCTGCCCTTCCCCAACCCCCCTGCTCATCACCTGGCAAGCACTGATCTTTTTACTGTCTCTATAATTTTGTCTTTTTCAGAATGTCATACAGTTGCAGTTATAGTTTGCAAGCATTTCAGATTGGCTTCTTTCACTTAGTAATTCATGTCTTTTTGCATCATGATAGCTTGTTTCTTTTCATCTCTGAATAATATTTTATTGTCTGGATGTATCACAGCCATTTTAAATCCATTCACCTACCGAAAGGACGTTTTGGTTGCTTCCAAGTTTGAACAATTATGAATAAAGCTGCTATAAACACTTGTGCATAGTTTTTTGTGTGTACACATGAGTTTACAACTCATTTGGGCACAGACCGAGAGGCATGATGACTGAATTATATGATAAACATATGTTTAGCTTTTTTAGAAATGACCAAACTATCTTCCAAAGTGAATGTATCATTTTATATTCCCACAAGCAATGGATGAGATTTCCTGTTGCTCCACATCATCACCAGTATTTGGTGGTGTCATTGTTTGGATTGTAGTCAATCTAATAGGTATGTAGCAGTATTTAATTATTGTTTTAATTCAAATTTTCTTAACGTCATATAATGTTGAGCATATTTTCATATGTTTATTTGCCATCTGTATATCTTCTTAGGTAAGGTGTCTATTGAGATCCTTTGCTAATTTTTAATTGGGCTGTTTGCTTACTTACTGTTGAATTTTACCAGTAACTTTTTACTTTTGTTATAATTATCATCAACAATGTTACTAATAATGAGACCAAACATTTATAACTGCTTACCAAGTACCAGCTACTGTGAGAAGTGTTTTATAGGCATTATTTCATGTAGTCCTCATTAACAGGGCTATTATTTTATCTACTTTGGTTCATGAGTAAGTGGCTCAGAGAGGTTCAATAACTTATCTAGGATCACATGGTAAATAAGCACTAGAGCTAGAATTGCAATCCAGTTCTCAAATTTTCAGGACCATAACCATAACCACTGCAAGACACTATTTACCCTCCTTCCAGTGATGGTGACTGGCTTATTTCTTCGTGTTAAGCTGGGAACATCAGGAGTAGAAGGGGTAGCGTGTTGGAAGTAAGGATTGATCAATGCATGAATCAGTATCTGCATCTACAGCTATCTAAATCTGATTCGAAACTTGAGATAAGAAAGGCATCTACATCCAAAGAGAAAACAAAAAGCCTGGAGAACAGATTCTACTTAAAACTGACTACTTTGAATGCTATTTTTTTTTTTTTAGAGAAATTAAATTTCGCCTACAGTCAAATTGACAACAGTTTAAAGTGTAAGGCTTTTTTTTTTTCTCTCCCAAGTCACTAATGGGGCAATTAGCAATTTCTAATTTGGTCTGTTACTCACTTTCATGTGAATCAATTATTAACCCAAGTAAGTCAATCATCATAATTCATTTAGCATATGAGGGCTTCTTCCTTTAGAGACATGTATACATCTCTGGACACCAAGGCTATTTGTAGAAATTATACATGTTATACAAATGTCATGTAAAAGATAAAAATAAAGCAGTTTATTAAACTTAGCAGAGTTATGCTTATACTAATGCATAGTGATTAGAATTCTATTCACAGAAAATGAAAACGTTTAAACTTTCAGGCTGACACTACAGTCCTCCTGGCTTCTCTCACTTCTACACCTTCTCCGCCTCCGGCTGCTCCTTGTGGTTTTACATAATTATTAAAATTCCACTGCTAGTGAAGCGGTTACATTGCCTGGGGTACATACCCAGGATTCATCATCATGCACCAGGAAAATTTAGGACATGGACACACACCAGGGAGGTTTAATAGGCAGAAGAAAAGAGAAAGAAAAACAGCTCCCTCTGTTGAGAGAGAGGGGTCTTCGGAGCAGAAAAGGCTGACGAGTGGTGGATGCATATTTCATAGTCCTGCTTCAGGAGGCGGAGTCTGATTTAAATAGGGCTCACAGATTGGTTTCATCAGGTATAATATTTACATAGCACTCAGGGAAGGTTGGTCGCCCCACTCTAATCTTAGGATGCAAATAAACTCTCTTTGGCCAGTGCCATCTTGTCTGCTCTTTACTGTACACGTGGCTGGAAGAGAAGGGAAGATGGAGCTGCCATCTTGAACAAGTGTAGTCCCTAGTTCCTGCCGGCATTCACCCATGCAAGTTCCCAGCTTGCTTGTCTATGTTTGCAGCTGTACTTTACAGACTGCTCTTTGTTAGGAAATGATTCGGGGCTGCTTTTCGTTAAAAAGAAAAGCCTTACAGAGGACTCCCATGCCTTAACTATCTGCCTAAGTAATTTCTTCTTAACTCCTATATCACTAGAATAGGAACAAAATCAAAATCCTTTTCGCCTTCCTCAGGAAGACTGTCTAGTGGGATCAGGCCTGAAAGAAAAGTTTCCAGCCTTTACTTCTCATCCTGCAATCTCAGCACCCCCAACAGGCCAGTGCTTGAAAATGAGGGGTTCCTGTTGCTGAACCCCTAAGCTCACATTTTGACCCCACTCATCTCAGATTCTTCCCTGAGCCTGAGGCCTTCGGGCCACGTTCCTCCTTTCCCTCACTGGTTTCCTTGGTTATAAGTCTTAACCTACCCTCCCCCTTTAGCCTGCCCTCTCCACTAAAGCACCCTCTTTCTTTGTTTTGAAATATAAATCCATTGGATGTATTATTCAAAACATTCACTGCTTTTCTCTCTGCGAAAAAGAGATGGAGAAGAATATGAAGAGGAAGTGATGACAACCAATGCCCAAGGTTCTAGCAACATACGCCAATTTTGGAGTTCTCATTTCTCATCTACAGTTCCTGACAACATGATGCTATGTACAGATAACCTGAAGGTCTTATATTTTCTTTCACTTGGAAACATGACTCTTAAATTTCCCGTATCTAGACATTAGCACCTTCCTAACCATCACCACAATAAACAAAAGTTACTATCGATTAAACACAGACTGGGAGTAAGACATTGGGATGTTTTTATGTTGTTACCTTATTCCAGCCTCTTTGTATCATCTTCATTTTTATAGATAAGAAAACTGAGGTTCAGACACATTAGTCATTTGCACCCAAACACAAAATGTGTGGACAATACCGAACAAAGACGGAAAGCCATGATTTTCTGATTCCTGAATCCACCCTCTCTTTACTTCATTGTCTCTTCTCTCCAGAAATAACGTTAGGATATTAGATAAAAATAAATGGCATTTAGGCATTCTCTCATTCTAAACAGGTCATGTCATCTGTGGCCAGGCTATTAACGTAGTCACTCCCCACCACGCCCTAACACCCCTTCTCTCATAGTTAGACAAGAAGGAGGGAGCACGTTCTTGTTGAGCTCTGATTCAGCAAGGGAGTCAAGTCATTTCCTCGTCGATATTGTGAAATATAAAACTCTCTAAGGCCTTCTCCTCTAGTTTGTAAATCTCTCTGCAAGAGAAACCGTGCCTAATACATCACTCTGTACATAGCACACTCCCCGTAGAGCACAGCAGAATGCTGGATGTCTAGCAGATGCCCGAGCATTCCTATTAAAATGCTGAACTGAGCTATTTACATCTATAATTCAAGGATGCTATGTTTCATCATTTTCACAGTCAATAATAATAAAAACAATAACTGGAGAAAATATCCCAAACTTAAGTTACATCTAATTTAATGTAGACATTATGAAACACTTCAAATAAAATGTCTCATTAATTCCTCTTCCAGTCTGTCAGCAAATAAATGAAATACTAAGGGAATTTAGGCCTTATTAAATTGTCCAAAATTATAAAATTCTGTCATATACATTCAAATCCATGACTTGGTTTCCTTTTAATTTTGTAGTTTTAACAAATAGAGCTTTATTTCCCTTCCTTTCCGGGTACTAATAATAGAAACCATTGAAAATGTTAATACAAATATGCTTTATATTACCATTAGGGCTGGCAAATTTTGGTAATAGCGGGATAAAATCACAAATTTATCTTAAAATTCAAACAATTAAATACACAAGTAGGTCCTTGCAACAACTATGCTCTTAATTTGAAACATTCCTTACAACTGAAAAACTGAATTATCAAGAGTCATCAATTAAGAGACAATTAGCACTCTCCTGGTTAAACTCTTCTGTTCCATAGCACTTCTTAAGATTACCAACTAATTTGTGATTTCAAAGCAATCACAGAGACAGCCGACACAGAACTCCTATTAGGGTTCTTGAGATTTTTCAGAATGTGTTCAATTTGCATTCATCTTTTACACGAGTAGCAGGTAAGTACTGGGAACAAGAGGTGAAGATACCATATAAGTCAGAATTTTTAAGTACATTCCTAAGAGTAAATGTAGAACAATATCAATATTGATACTTAAATGCAATAGGTTAATATTTTTAATTTGTGTTTTAAATAAATATTGTGGACAAGAACATCCTTTTCTCATTAAATATAAAGGTTTTCAAAACTGCTATAGGTTTAAAGGTTGTTCATTTAATGAAGCTAGCACAGTGATGCAGCATATAAGCTGCTCTGCTCCAAGAAGATACTTTCTGTCCCTTATCTTTGCTGGGGATAAAAGGACAACATAATTACCTGTCTCTGAAACATTTGTTTGCCCCGTATAGCAACTCCTCTATCTATCACGTTCGAGGCGGGCTGCCCAGCTCTGACTCCTGGTGTAAACTGACCCAGGGCAGCAATGAGCTCTGAGCTTATCAAGGGTGGGTGCAGCTGCTCCATCATTAGCACAGGTGTGAAGAAATCGGAGCAAGCCCTTGCCACTCTTCACATGTGCGCCTCCTAATGACTTGCAGCTGGCAGAGCTGCAAGCTGAGATCCACCCAGATCCAGTGGCTGGAATTAGCACTGTGGGCGGCTTGGATCCCAGACCAGGGAAACCCCAGTGAAGCCAAATTAAAAAGTCTAATACGACTACACTCACATATGGCTTTCAATGCATTGACAGGAGTGGTGAGCAGGATAGAGGCAGGAGGGACATGACAGTATGCTATTTTATCAAATATGATACACACCTACATATATACACGTATGCCATCTATTTCAAACATATTATATATTTTTATAACCTATTTTCTTCACCTAAACAATGTATTTTTAGAATGTTGACATTTCTACAAGCACCATTTTTTAATTGTTTTTTGTTTTTTCATTTTTTTATTGCATTTTAGGTTTTAGGGTACATGTGAAAAACATGCAAGATTGTTGCATAGGTACACACGTGGCAGTGTGATTTGCTGCCTTCCTCCCCTTCACCTATATCTGGCATTTCTCCCCATGCTATCTCTCCCCAACTCCCCACCCCCCACTGTTCCTCCCCTATTTCGCCCCAACAGACCCCAGTGTGTAGTGCTCCACTCCCTGTGTCCATGTGTTCTCATTGTTCAACACCCGCCTATGAGTGAGAACATACGGTACAAACACCATTTCTAATGTTTACGTGGTGTTCCATTATATAGGTGTATCTCTATTTAATCAGTCTCAATATCTGATATTGGGGATATTTCCAGTTTGGGGTTATTTTTAAATGCTCTGAGTAATATTAATAAGAAAGAGTTCATACATATTTCCAATAATCTCCTTAGATAAAATTTGTAGAAGTAGGATTATTAGGGAAAAGAATACGAGCATGTTTAGACAATTTTTGATATATTGCCATGATGCTGTAGAAAAGATGACACCCGGCAGCAGAGAATGTAACATTGGGTTAGAGAAAACTTGGCTTGTTTGACATATTGGAATCTAGAATATGTTGCAATTAATAGAATTTTTTAAATCTTAGTGAGATTGAACAAGATTTTATGAATTCATTGGATGTTTGCTTCTATTTTGGTAATCTTTGATTATGATGTTTACTGATTTTTCATTGAGTTTTAGTCTTTTATTGATTGATAAAGACTTATTATAAGATGTTTAAAAGAGCTCTTTGCCAAATACTTTACGACGGTACTTTTCCAGTTTGTAGTTTGTTTCACATTTTAATGGCATTTTAGGCTATGTGGATTTTTATGTTATCAAATGTATTAATAATTCTTAAATGACATATATTTTCTACCTCAAGTTATAGAGTTAGAAATTCCTCTACCACCAAGAGATTATATAAACACATTATATCTGTGTCTTTTTTTGGTCAATTTTTTTCTGTGTGTTGTAAAATGACTGTTAAATAAATATTCCAGCATTTTCAACATTCAGAAACATGAATTCTCTCCAGATTTATTTAAGAAGCAAATTCATGTTCTGTTTATCATCATATAGGTGTATATTATTGCCTATTATATTTGTTCCAAAGAACAATACGAGAGATAAGAAAGACACCAGGTAAAATGTTTGTAAATGCCTTCTGTTCCTTTATCAATAAGTGAGCTTCTTTCTCCGTGAGCCCTATTTTTCATTAATTCAGCTTTAAGTCTCGATTTAAGAAGAATAAGTAAGTGACATGGGGAGGATGAAATTAGATCAGAGAAACTGAGAGAAAAATTAATACCATCCCTTTGGCCCTTGTTGAATTTTGTAAAGTTGAAGTAGACAGAAGGAGGGAAAGGCTATGTATGAGAAGCCATTTCTCACTGCCTGTACCACCATACAAGGAGGATGATGGTGGGAGACTGGGGAGAGGCTGCCATAGATTGAATGTTTGTATTCCTCAAAATTCAGATGTTGAAATCTCAACCCCTAATTGGATGGTATGAGGCCGTGAAGCCTTTAGGAGATAATTAGGTCCTGAGGGTGGAGCCCTCATTCATGGGGTTAGTGTTCTTATAAAAGATGCCCCAGAGAGCTCCTTCGCCCCTTCTGCTATGTGAAGACACAGTGTGAAAAGAGCCATTTCTGAACCAGGAAGCAGGCCCTCACCAGACACCAAATCTGCCAGCACCTTGCATCTGGACTTCCCTGCCTCTAGAAGTGTAAGAAACAAATTTACGTTGTTTATAAGCCATCTAGTCTATGGTATTATTTTCATAGTAACCTGAACAGACTAAAACAGAGGCATTTATTTAAAAATATCCAGATAAGTATGGGGAAGTTTAGAAAGTCTGACACCAGCAGCCCAGTTTACATGATATACTTATGAGAGGCCCTGAGTTTCTCAGGAAAAGACCTTTGAGTAGCCAGTGCATGCACAATGTAAGCCCATGGCATGGCAGATATGTGGGGCTAGGGTAGTGCCCCTGCTTCCCACAGCCTGGTTATACAAACAAGGGACTCAAATGTGTCCTTGAATCCATAAGAAGACAAGGTACTAAAAGGGTTGTAGGACAGAAGACGCCTGGATTCAAAGAAAGACTTCCCGCCCCCAAGGTACGGGGGATTTAAAACCAGAGGCAAATAATGATGACTGTTGACTACAGTGGGTAGGGCCATCACATCTCAAAAATTCAGAAGGAACCAGTTATGCAATAAAGGTCATGAGAGAAGAATCAGTCTTGGTTGGTCACTTCATGGCAATTACACAAAATAATTCAAAAGGCTGGGCACCGTGGCTCATGCCTGTAATCTCAGCACTTTGGGAGGCCAAGGTGGGTGGATCACCAGAGGTCAGGAGTTCAAGACCAGCCTGGCCAACATGGTGACATGCTTTCTCTACTAAAACACAAAAATTAGCCAGGCATGATGGCGGATGCCTGTAATCCCAGCTACTTGGGAGGCTGAGGCGGGAGAATCACTTGAACCCAGGAGGCAGAGGCTGCAGTGAGCCAAGATTGCACCATTGCACTCCAGCCTGGGAGACAAGAACAAGACTCAGTCAAAAACAACAACAACAACAACAACAACAAGCAAACAAAATCATTCAAAAAACATTGTGTAGTTTCAAGGAACCCACTTCTTCTGTCATCACAAAGTCGTATCATCTGAATCACCACTCCCCCATAACACTAGGGTGATTTTGGAAAAGGCAAGCACAAGAATAGTCATTTATCTGATGCATCCAAGCAGAGATTAGTTTTCTTAAAAGGCAGTTTATATTGGAAAGAACAGAGATTAAAAATTTGGAATAAATATAGTGATTCCCTCTCTTTACCCTTCCCTTCCTTCCTTTGGAGTGGGGAGCAGAAGGGAACTTATGCCGAAAATCAGGACAGTTATAAAGGAATAAATACTAAATTGCTGTGTACCCTTCAGCTAATGAGACTGAATTTGTTATCCTAATATTCACACATGCACACACACACACACACGTTTCCTTCTTTTTTATTTTCCCAGTTGTTTTATAGTGGCAACCTATTGCATTTCCTTGGAAGTAAAGAAACATCTATTTTTGAAATGTTAACTAGTCTTGAAAATTCCCAAGAAACTATGTATTTCAATACACTTCAAAATCAGTTGGAAGATTTTACTTAAAACATTGCTCCTATATTTTGACTTCACAAACTACTTGGCAAATCTGAGTTTAACCAACGTAAGTATCCTTGCATCTTGGGCTGCCTTTATAATCATTCAGATCTAAGAAGGTTTTCCCAAAATTTTCCATCTGAAAATTGTATTTCAGAAATAAAGTGCACAGGAGAAGAGAAGCGGGTATAAATATTTTACCTCATACCTGGTTAGGATCGAATTTTAGTTTGAAAAGAACATGTAAGCAAGCCTGTTGCTGTTGAAAGAGACAAACCTAACAAATTATTCCAAGAAGACTTGGAAATGCAAAACAATCTTTTCCACGTCCTTTTTGAGTCATTTCTTAATGGAATCATTTTACCCTGAATTTGACTCAAAGTTGTTTTCAGATATAAGAATAAAAATAGATGATGCTGAAATTGAAAAGCTCACCTTTATTAAGCACATACCATGGGCCAGGCACGTTAAATGCCTTATCGGATTAACGCCTTAATCCTTCCAACAACCCATTGATATTTTAACAGATTAGCAAACTGGGACTCAGGAAGGTGAATTAGCTTGCCCAGGTCTGCTGGTAGGAAATAGTGGCCCTGACATTCAAGCCTGGATCCTCCAAAGCCAGAGACCATAATTGCCTGCTGCTGTGTTGCTTTTGTCTTGAGTTTATGTAGTGATGAAAACAGCACACTTAGCAACTAGTAACCCATGTCCACATCTTACTTTTTTTTTTTTTTAGAGAGAGATGGTGTCTCACTCTGTTATCCAGGTTAGGGTATAGTGACACAATCATGGTTCAATGCAGTCTCAAACTTCCAGGTCCAAGGGATCCTCCTACCCCAGTCTCCAGAGTAGCCAAGAATACAGGTGCACACCACCATGCCTGGCCATCTTAAATTTTTTTTTAGAGAGAGATAGGGTCTTACTGTGTTGTCCAGGCTTGTCTGGAACTCCTAGCCTCAAATAATCCTCCTGCCTCAACCTACCAAACCATTGGGATTACAGCTGTGTGCCCCTGTGCTCAGCCTACGTCTTACTTTTGCTGTGTCCTTGTCACATTACTCTAAGCAAATGATGTTACATGCTTAGAAAAACATGGATTTTTCTGGAGATTAAATGGACTTTATTTTCTCCTCTATAAAAAAAGAGGTAACATTATCTAATTGAGAGTTATTTTGAGGGTTTCATTAGATAATATATGGACAGCACAGAGTACAGTACTTTCCACATAAAGCCAGGCCCATATAAATTACGGCTATTATTATTAGTTTTATGCATTCCAATTTACTTCAACTTTAAAGCACTACATTGGTATAAAATGATGCTTATCTTCCAGAAGCAGGTCATAAAATAATGAATGTACTATTCTAGAGACGTTTAAGCACAGAAATATTGATAAACAAATGCATGATGCTTCCAGTGAGAGGAACTCTACCCTGTCTAGACAAGCTCACTTCCCATGACTTCAGAATAGACCCATTCCACAGGTCCTTCCGAAACACGAGGGTCATCCTGAACTGTGGGCCCTTCTGCATGCTTTCCTTATCCATCTGGAAAGGCTCCTCTTCTCCAAGACAAAACCTTCTCATAGCATGAGTCACAGCACTTTGGGAACAGCAATGGCCTGGAATTAGGATACCAGGCTGAGGACCACTTCTGCCAAAAACCATCAAAGGGGCTCAGGAGACTTGCCTAGGTTCAGGATGCATACAGGGGAAAGAATCCTCCAGGTCCCCACTGCTCTTAACATCTTCTATTTAATAATTAAAGAGAGTAAATAACTATATTTATTCCAAATTTGTAATATCTCAGCTCAACTCCTTCATTAAACTTGCTGGAATGACTCTCCTCATACTAACCATGCCTTTCCCAATCAAAACGTTGAGTTGTAAGTAGTCTAAATAGTGTTCTCTACCTAGTCCCTGCAGAGCTGGCCAAATTCCACCAGCCCCTCAGGCCTCATTAGAGGCAGAAGACTTTTCCCTCTTCCCAGGCTAGAACTGGTTGTAGGTCTGTCTTACCATATTGCCACCTAGAGTTCTTGGAAAATCCAAGAGCAGAACATCAAAAGCCATGACAGCTGAGTTCCACCTTCCAGCCCTGGAAGTCAACTGTTTTGATGCCTTTGCCATGGAACATGCCTACTCTCTGGTGGAGAGAGAAAGGTGAACTTGATTCACTCAGACTCCTGGCCCAAATACCTGCCAATGCACTGTGGGAACACAAATGTGTATCACAAATGTGATCAGTACAACAAGCTCTCACCTCCTGTGGATCTCTCTATCTATATGGAAGAAAGTGCCATAAAATAAATTGTGTTAACAGGTGCTTTTAAAACCAGCTCCTTTGTAAAGATGTTCAAAGGTTTTAAGTGTAAGAATGGATAACAATTTATGTGTTGCCCGTTATCAGCTGTAAAGCCTTCGTCAGGTTGCCTTACTTTTATATGCCTCAATTCCTCATTTTGAAACAGGAACAAAAGTATCAAGTTTATGGGGACAGTGTGAAATATAGTGTGCTCAAACAAGCCATACTGTGGGGGTGCTTTAGGAACTCAACAAGAAGCTTCTGCTGCAAGGGCAGCTGTGATGATTACCTTCTCAACATCACCAAAGGCCCTAAATTCTAAGTCAAAGCAAAGAACAATAATCAATACCCAAGTGGTCAGGGCTTTGTCATTTAAAGAAAAAGAGCTTTTCCCTCAATGTATTTCTAGCCTAGAAGACTGCCTTTTCTGCAGACACCATTTTTGTTCTGATCAAATGTATTCGTGTCCTGTCGCCGCTGTAACAAATTACATTTGCCCTTTGGTATACATGGGGATTGGTTCCGGGCCCCCCATGTATACCAAAATCCACACAGTCTCAGGTCCCACAGTTGGCCAAACTGCATATACAAAAAGTCTCTCTCCCTACACAAAGGCTTTTCATCCCCTGAATAGCATACTTAGGATTTACGTTTGGTTGAAAAAAAATCCTGATAAACATACCCACACAGTTCAAACTCATGTTGCTCAAGGATCAACTGTACCACAAAACTGGGGATTTAAAACAACTCAAATTTATTCTCTTACATTTCTGGACGTCTGCAGTTTAACCTACTCTCACAAGGCTAAAGCAAAGCTGTCAGTGTCCCTGAAGGGTCCAAGGAGAATGTTTGTTGTTACTATTCCAGCTTCAGCTGGCTGCCTGTGTTTCTGGCCCAGTGACCCCTTCCTCCATCTTCTGGAGTGATGTACTCCAGCCTCTGCTTCCATCACCACATTGCCTCCTCCTCTGACTCTGACTCCCCTAGCATGACCCTGATAAGGAGCACTGTGATTCCATGAATAATCCAGGATAACCTTTCAAGATCCTTAATTCAATCATACCTGCAAAGTCCCCTTTGCCAAATAATATAACTCATAGCTTCTAGAGATTGGGATGTAGACATATTTCGAGGTATTATTGAGCCTACCATGCCACGTTTCCACCATGATCGCTTACATAGTCATCCTGCCACTCTTTCTAACTAATGACTTAGCCAAAAGGACATTTGGAGTTGTCTCGTTATTTTTAATCATGACCGAGCAGTATCTAGCACTAGCAGAGACCTGGAAGCCTGAGAAAATCTCTGACTGGAACCTTCTTTCCCTCCTATCCCACTCACTAGAATGTGTCATTTTTGTTATTTAATTGTACTGTAAGCTCTGGGGTACATGTGTACATACCGCAGGGTTGTTGCATAGGTACACACGTGCCATGGTGGTTTACAGTCTCCATCCCCCCAGTGCCTACATCAGGCACTTCTCCCAGTATTTTCCCTCCCCAGCCTCCCTGCCCGCTGCTGTTACTCTCCTAGCCCCCCACTCCCCAACCTACCATAGTGTGTGATGTTCCCCTCCCTATGCCCGTATGTTCTTATTGCTCAACACCCTCCAATGCGTGAGAACATGCAGTGTTTGGTTTTCTGTTCTTGTGTCAGTTTGCTGAGAATTATCGTTTCCAGATTCACCTATGTCCCTACAAATGACACAAACTCGTGGTTTTTTTCATGGCTGCATAGTATTCCATGGTGTATATGTGCCACATTTTCCTTGTCCAGTCTATCATTGATGGGCATTTGGCTTGGTTCCAGGTCTGCTATCATAAACAGCGCTGCAATGAACATTGGTGTGCATGTGTCTTTATAATAGAACTATTTATAATCCTTTGGATATATACCCAGTAATCAGATTGCTGGGTCCAATGTAATTCTATTTCTAGATCCTTAAGGAATTGCCACACTGTCTTCCACAATGGTTGAGCTAATTTACATTCCCACCAACAGTGTAAAAATGTTCCTATTTCTCCACATCCTCTCCAGGATCTGTTGTCTCCAGATATTTTAATGATCGCCATTCTAACTGGCGTGAGATGGTTTCTCAATGTGGCTTTGATTTGCATTTCTCTAATGACCAGTGATGATGAGCATTTTTCTTTTT
>NW_016107344.1:11752419-11809901 GCF_001604975.1 Cebus imitator
TGTAGTTAGAACTGCTTTGGCGATGGTGGCCCGCCTCTCTTGGGGCGGAGTCTCTGCTGTGGCGGGTTGCCTTGGCAACGGCAGGCTGCCTCAGCAATGGCGGGTTGCCTTGGCAACGGCGGGCTGCCTCTGTAATGGCGGGTTGCCTTGGCAACAGCGGGCTGCCTCAGCAATGGCGGGTTGCCTTGGCAACGGCGGGCTGCCTCGGTAAGGGCGGATGCCCCTCCCCCACAGAGCTGGACTGTCCTGGGTTCAGCTGCGCTTGCTGTGAAACTCTCAATCCAGAATTTCTGATTGCTGTTCTTTTGTGGGGGTGGGACCAGCCAAGCCTGATCGCCTGGCTCCCTGCCTCAGAGCCTTTTTTAATTTGGTGTTCCAGTCGCCTGTTGAAGAGGCGCCGGGGTCTGTTTGTTTTCCCCTGCGGCCACTCACTGCGCTGGCTTAAACAGCGGCACTGAGGTTTGTGGTGCTTTTTTTTGTTTTTTCCCCTGGAATCTACTGTCCTGGTTCTCTGCTCAGTCCCCTTTTTGAGCCGGTGTACGGGCGACTTCCCGTGGCTCCAATCGCTAGCCTAAAGGGCCCCCGGACCAGTGTATTTTGTACGGAGAAGCGCGGCTCTGGGGCGCCGACAAAGCAGCCGCGCGGGGCAAAGCCGCAGCACTGGCCGGCACGGCCGCGCTGGCGACCGTGGAGCACCACTGCCCGGGAATTTCCTAGTCTGTGGGCAATAAAAACGCGGCGTCCACTCACCCTCTGCGCTTTCACTGGGAGCTGCGATCCTGAGCTGTTCCTAAACGGCCATCTTGGATCCGGGACCGAGCATTTTTCATATGTTTGTTGGCCACATAAATGTCTTCTTTTGAAAAGTGTCTGTTCATATCCTTCGCCCACTTTTTGATGGGGCTGTGTGTTTTTTTTCTTGTAAATCTGATTTAGTTCCTTGTAGATTCTGGATATTAGCCCTTTGTCAGATGAGTAGATTGCAAAAAATTTTTCCCATAGAATATGTCTTTAGAATGAAGTATGTGCTGCATGGCTTCCACTTCCACGTTTTCTTTGAATCCACAAGCTGGTGAAGGAAATGGGTCTTGGTGCCCCATCAAAATTATAATCTAGATATTCTAAAGACACATTCTATATAGATTGTAATTTTGATGGGGCATCAAGACCCATTTCCTTCACCAGCTTGTGGATTCAAAGAAAACATGGGAGTCGAAGCCATTCAGCACGCACTTCAGAAAATGTTACTGGACGTACAAACTTATGGAGAAGAAAAAGCAGTATGTATTTTAGGTAGAGAAAGTGATATAAATGAATCTAGCAAAGGAATAAATGGGGCTAGTGATGATTATAACTAGAAATTATATTAGGCTAGAAAGTTCAGATACTTATATATCTTCTAAGAGATGTCTGATTTATTCACAAATCTGTGTTTCAGTAAGACGCAACTAACTAATTATGTCTGTAGGGATTCTCCTATCCCAACTATTATTAAATATCATGATCTGTAGGCTAGGAAAGTAACCACCAAGGTACCTGTATCTCATTCCCTAAATAGATAAACTGAAAGTTAGACGGCTTAGGATCCAATGCTAGAGAAGCAAGGCCAACTATGGTTTGAATATTTGACCCTTCCAAACCTCGTGTTGAAATTTTTTCCCCAGGGTTGGAGGTGGGGCCTAATAGGTGTTTGGATCATGGGAATGGATTCTTCATGAACAGCTTAATGCCCTTCCTGGGATTTGCAGAGTGATTGAGTTATTTCTCTGTAGGTCCTGTGGGAATTGGCTGTTGAAAGAATCTGGCACCTCCCACTCTCTCCTGCTTCCTCTCTTCATGTGATCACTGCGCAGGCCAGCTCCCCTCTGCCTTCTCCCATGAGCCAAAGCAACCTAGGGTCCTCACCAGAAGCAGATGCTGGTATCATGCTTCTTGTACAGCCTGCAGAACTGTGAGCCAAACAAACATCTTTTCCTTATAAATCACCCAGTCTCAGATACTCCTTGATAGCAACCAAACAGACTCAGACAGGTAATTTATCTCTTGTCTAAATTTGGCCACGTATGAGAATAAACAGGAGCTCTAACACCAGGAAAACAGGCACAAACCAAGACATACAGTCATTCTGTGGATAAATTACTTCACCTCTTTGGCCATTGTTTTCTTTGTCAAATGGTGACAGTGCCATGTGAGTTTTTGAAAGCATGAAACAGGAGACTAGGCATAAGAAGACTTTGGAAAAGTACATAGTGCTATGCAAATTATGGTTTTACTGTTAATACAAAAAATTAAAATTAATTTTAAGTTTCTCCTGTAAGTTGACTCTAAGGAATTTTTTTAAGTGTAGACACTGTAATATCCAGAAATTATAGGAAAACACCTGTAAACAAACATTACGAGGGCTTCTGATACCTTCTCTGAGTTAATCATCAGTAACACCACTGCTTCATTACCAAAGCAATCCATCAGTGAGAACAAGGGAAATGGGGTGAATGGCACTGTGGAAGTAACAGAAACCTGTATCCCAGAGTGGCGTAAGCTGAAGCAAATGCCCATAACACACAGCCACACCACACTGCAACTCTGGACTGCTAAATCCTTACTAATCTTTGGGGAAAATTTGTACTCTTCAGCGGTGAGTCTTACTTAGAATGTATTTTATCTGACGATAATAGTGCAGTAGCCATTGAGATAATAGATCATATTTTTCCTTACCATAAACCACTCACTTTTATCCTAGGGAATGCAAAGAAACACACACACTCTCTCTCTCTCTCTCTCTCTCTCTCACACACACACACACACACACACACACACACACACACACACACAAATTAGTTAAAGCAGACATAAAATATTTAAATCTCTGTTAGGAGGGGAAACCCTGAGGATGCTGATCTTGACATAACCTAAAAAGTTAGAATAAAGTGTTGCCCCTGTAGACGCCATGGTATGGCATTCTGTAAGAGTGGAATAAAATTCAATGTGGGAGAGCCTTCCAGGAGCAAATGAGGAAAATGAATACCAAAAGAAGACTAGAAAGGACTCTCTAGGGAGGAAAGTGACAAATGAAGTTAACAAGTAAAATGAAATAAAACGATAAAATTAGAGAAACAGAAAATGATGGAAATACAACTAAATTCCCTGTTATAATATCAAAAACATTCATGTTTGTAATAATCAGATTTTTGACAATTTGCAGAACAGCAGAGATTCTATGTGGCTTCTATTAGGTTGGTGCAAAGATAATTGCAGTTTTTGCCATTACTTCTAATGGTGCAGCGGTGCATACCTTTAATCCTAGCGCTTTAGAAGGCTGAGGTTAGAGAATCACTTGAGCCCAGAAGTTCAAGACCAACCTGGGCAACATAGCAAGACCCTGTCTGTACAAAATAATAATAAAATAAATTTGCCAAGGGTGGTGGTATGTGCCTGTAGTTCCGCTACTCTGGAGCCTGAGGTAGGAAGATTGCTTAAACCCAGGAGTTCAAGGCTAGCCTGGATAACACGGCAAGACTCCATCTCTACAAAATAAATTAAACAATTAGCCAGGTAATGTTCCCATTACTTTTAATGGCAAAAACTGCAATTACCTTTGCACCAACCTAATAAACTTACGAAATAAAAGCATTTGAAAGAAATCGCAAAAGGCTTATGAGAAAGACCTTCAAAGAAAATCGAGTCGTCAAAATGGGAGAATATCCCTGTACTTCAGCTCTTAAAATGCTTTATTACTAATATGCCAGGGGTATGACAGCATGCAGAAAATTGTAAAAGCTATTCCTCAAATTCCCATTATAACCTTGGAAGAAAACTGCTAGTTTTGCTGTCAGTATTAGACCTCATCATCTTTCTTAGTAATAAAACCTGATTATTAACTGGGTATATATTTGATACGAGAATTATGATTACACTTGTCAGCTTTGTCTGTAGGCACATTGGCCATATGACTAAGAGCTATGCATTGGATCTAAGCAGAATTGTCTTCAAGAAGAATCCTAAAAGTAGGGCATATCCAATTTTGCCTATGCCCAATCACACTGCCTGGGATGTGGATGCCAATACTGAAGCCAAAGCAGCCATGGTCCAGTATAAGGCTAATGTTGAAAGTGATAAAGCAAGAAGATAGGAGCAATAGTAAAGCAACCAGAATGGCCCTAAATTACGAACCCCTGGATGTCACTTACATGGAGCCGAATGAAGCTATTTTATTGAAGTCACTGTTACTTGGAGTCATTGCTCACAGCCAAAGATTACCCTAATGATAAAAAAAAAAAAAAATTCACTGAAAATAGTAAACACTTTTTTTAAAACTTTAGAGAGAGGTTCTTGCTCTGTCACCCAAGCTGGAGTGCAGTGGCACAATCATAGCTCACTGCAGCCTCAACCTCCTGGGCTCAAGAGGCCCTCTCGAGTAACTAGGATTATAGACATGTACCACCATGTCTGGCTAATTGTTTAATTTATTTTGTAGAGACAGAGTCTTGCCATGTTATCTGGGCTAGTCTTGAACTCCTGTGCTCAAGCAATCCTCCTGCCTCAGGCTCTGGAGTAGCTAGAACTACAGGCACATGCCACCACCCTTAGCTAATTTATTATTATTTTGTACAGACAGGGTCTTGCTATGTTGCCCACACTGGTCATGAACTCCTGGGCTTAAGTGATCCTCCCACCTCAGCCTCCTATAGTGCTAGGATTAAAGGTATATACCACTGCAGTCAGCATTAAACATTTAATTTTTACAAATGTCATAGGAGTATAACATTGTGCCAGTGGCTTGCAAATTCAGTGCCCTCTAATTTGGATTCTTCATGGAACTCTGTAAATATTTGCCTCATTTGTTCATTCTCTCATTTTTGCTCTCTTGCTCTCTATCACTCTCTGTCTCTCCCTTCTCAATACATTGTGATATTTCATCCCTCACTACTTAAACTTACATCTCTTGGTCAAAAATATATTTTCCTACATAACCACAATACTATAATATGGCTAAACTAATTAAGGATTCTGTAAATCAACTAATACGCTGTAAATATTCAAATTTCCCCAATTACACCAAAAATATTTTTGAAAACATTAATAAAATATATATATGGCAAGTATAATAAATGAAAAAAGAGATATCAGTAAAGAATAAATTCTATTACAAATTTTTAAAGTACTTAACAAGATATATGTATGTGAGATATAAAAACAGTATATTGTGAGTAACTTTAGAAGTTTGGAAACAGACAAAATAGAAAAAAAATAATAAAAATAACATTTTATATCTCAAGAAAAGCATAAAATCTTCAGTAATCCAGAAATTATTCAAAAAGGTGAAATAAGTAATTTTTAAAACCTCCCTTATCTCTGAAAAAGCACATGGTTTAAAAATTCTACTCATCTTTCAAGGAAAAAATAATCTCCATTTTACATCAATTATCTCAGAATCTAAAATTAGAGATAACATTTCCCAAATTCTTTTAAAAGTCTCATATAACCCTAATACAAAAACAAACTGATAGAGGAAGGTAATAAAAGACAATCATAGACTGAGCTTACATATTATAAACACATATTATAAATAATAATATGAATAACTTGATTCCAGTAATGTATTTTTAAAAATAAAGATTACTTATGGGCCACCCAGCTAGAGAGAGAGAAAGAGAGTGTGTGTATGTGTGTGTGTTTGTGTGTGTGTGTGTGTGTGTGCATGCGCACATGTATAGATCGGAGTCTTGCTATGTTGCCCAGGCTGATCTAGAACTCCTGGCCTCCAGTGATACTCCCACCTCAACCTCTCAAAGCACTGGGATTATAAGCATGAGCTACCATGTCTAGCTCCAAACATTTGAAATAAAGAAAATAATATAAAAGATCAATGAAACAAATAGTTGTTTTTTGAAGTAATAAACTGAATTGACAAAACCTTGGCAAGACTAAGAGAAAAAGAGAGAAGGCTCAAAGATGAAGAAAGGAGGCACTACAACTAACACTGCAGAAATTCAAAGGATTACTAGTGACTACTATGAGCAACTATAGACCAATACACTGAAAAATGTAGTAGAAATGGATAAATTCCTATACATATACAAACCAAGATTGAACCATGCATGAAGAAATCCAAAACCTGAACAGATTAACAGCAAGTAATGAGATTAAAGCTGTAATAAACAGTATCCCAGAAAAGAAAAGCCCAGAACCTGATGGCTTCCTAGCTGAAATTTGCCAAACATTTAAAGAACTAATACAAATCTTACTCAAACTCTTCTGAAAAAATACAGGAGGAGGGAACACTTCCAAACTCATTCTATGAGGCCAATATTACCCTACATCAAAATCAGGCAGAAGCACAATAAAAAAAGAAAACTGTAGGCCAATATTACTGATGAATATTGATACAAAAGTCCTCAACAAAATACTAGCAAACCAAATTCAACAACATTTAAAAAATCCTTCATTATTTATCCAGAGGATGCAAGAATGGTCAACATAGGCAAACTAATTAATGTGATACATTACATCAAGGGAATGAAAGATGAAAATCCTATGATCATTTCAAATGATGCTGAAAAAGCATTTAATGAAATTCAACATACTTTCATGATGAAAATCCTAATAAAAACTGTGTATAGAAGGAACATATTTCAACATAATACAATCCATATCAGCAGACCTATAGCTAGTATCACACTAAATGGGGAGAACTGAAAGCCTTTCCTCTAAGATTGAGAGCATAACAAGGATGCCCACTTTCACCACTTGTTACTCAACGTAGTACTAAAGGTCCTAGCTATAGCAATCAGACAAGAGAAACAAATAAAGGGAATACAAATTCTACAGAAAGAAGTCAAATTATCCTTGTTTGCATAGGATATGATCTTATATTTGGAAAAACCTAGGCTCTACAAAAAGACTATTAGAACTGATAAACAAATTTAGTAAAGATGCAGGATATTAAATCAACATACAAAAATCAGTAGCATTTCTAAACACAAATGGCAAACAATCTGAAAAAGAAACCAAGAAAGCAATTCCATTTACAGTAGGTGCAAATAAGATAAAATATCTAAGAACCAAAGAAATGAAAGATACCTACAATGAAAACCATAAAACACTGATGTAAGAAACTGAAGAAGACCCAAAAAAGTGGAAAGATATCCCATATTCATGGATTCGAAGAATGAACATTATTAAAATGTCCATACTACTTAAAGCAATCTACAGATTTAATGCAATTTCTATCAAAATATCAATGACATTCTCCACAGAAATAGAAAAAACAATCCTAAAATTTATATGGACCTGCCGAAGACCCAGAATAGCCAAAGCTATACTGAGCAAAATGAACAAAACTGGAAGAATCACTGGGCCTGACTTCAAATTACACTATAGAGATATAGTAACCAAAAACAGCATGGTTCTAGGATAAAAACTGACACACAGATGAGTGGAACAGAATAAAGAACCCAGAGATAAATCCATATATCTACAGTAAATCCATTTTCAACAAAGGTGCCAAGAACACACCTTGGGGAAAGGACAGTCTCTTTAACAAATGGCGCTGGGAAAGGTGGGTATTCATATGTAAAAGAAGGAAACTAGACTCCTATCTCTGATCATATCCAAAAATCAAAATGGATTAAAGATTTCTATCTAAGACTGAAAACTACGAAACTACTATGAGAAAGTATTGGAGAAACTCTCCGGGACATTGGAGACATATAAATGCCCAAAAGAAGACATACAAATGGCCAAAAGGTATATGAAAAAGTAGTCAACATCACTGATCATTAGAGAAATGCAAATCAGTGAGATACCATGTCACCCCAATTAAAACAGCTTTTATCCCAAAGCCAGGCAATAGCAAATGCTGATGAGGATGTGAAGAAAAGGAAATTATCATATACACTGTAGGTGGAAATATAAGTTAGTACAACCACTATGGAAAACAGTTTGGAGGTTCCTCAAAATACTAAAAATAGAGCTACGATATGATCCAGGAATCCACTCCTAGGTATATAACCAAAAGAAATAAATTAGTATATGGAAGAGGTATCTGCACTCCTATGTTTATTGCAGCACTATTCACAATAGGCAAGATTTGGAAGTAACCTACATGTCCATCAGCAAATTAATGGATAAAGAAAATGTGGCAGATATACACAATGAAGTGCTATTCAGCTATAAGAAAGAATGAGATACTGTCATTTGCAACAAGACAGATGGAACTGGAGTTCATTATGTTACGTAAAATAAGCCAGGCACAGAAAGACAAGCTTCAAATGTTCTCAGTTATTTGTGGGAGCTAAAAATTAAAATAATTGAACTCATGCAGATAGAGAATAGAAGGATGGTCACCAGAGGCTGGGAAGGGTAGTGGGGGGTTAGGAGGGAAGTGGACATGGTTAATGGTTACAAAAAATAGAAAGAATGAATAAGACCCAGTATTTGCTAGAATAACAGGATGACTATAAAGCAATTTA
Source organism: Cebus imitator (assembly GCF_001604975.1). NCBI lineage: Eukaryota > Metazoa > Chordata > Mammalia > Primates > Cebidae > Cebus > Cebus imitator. Next base: position 11,760,891 of record NW_016107344.1, read on the forward strand.
GTTGCACATTTCAAAATACCTAAAATAATACAATTGGATTATTTGTAACACAAAGGACAAATGCTTGATGGCTGCTCCATTTACCCTGCTGTGATTATTGCACATTGCATGCCTATATCAAAATAACTCATGTAACCCATAAATATATACATCTACTATGTAACCACAAAAATTAAAAATTTTAAATACTAAGTTTTAAAAATATATTCCTTGGTATTTGAGGATAACCACTTGAATTAAAAAATAGAAGTGATTTCATGGCATCCTATGAGTTTCGTACATTTCTATACTCTGAAATCTTTATACATGCATTTTTATTTAATTCATATCAACCCATTTTGCTATATGACCTTCTGTTCTTTCTATGAATTGTATGTATTAAACATTTGAATACTTATACTGCCTTAAAGAAGATATTTTAAAAGTAATTTTTCAGAATTTTTAAAATTTTCACTTTCTTGGGAGATGATTTTTAGGCTTGTTGAATTTGTTAAATATATTGGTTCTGTTTCTTCATATTTTTTGAAAGTTTCATACGCAGATTCACATTGAGTGGGAGTTTTAAAATGTGAGTATCTTCTTTCTGTGTTCAACCCTACCTGTTTCATGGAATTGCACGTGCCTAAACACAGGCCAGTGATCTCAGGAATCCTGAGACAGGATAGCAAACACCTATGGCTGAGGCCAGCACCAGGCTTGGTCTATTTCCTGGTTTTGCAGCTGTTTCTGTTCAATCCAGCCATCCCTGATGAACGTTCTCTAGCAGCTTCAGGTTTCGAATGCATCTGAAGATTCTTTCAGCCTTCAATCATTCCTCATCCCACCTCCATTTCATATGGTCTTTGGCTCCACTCCTGGGTCATACATGAGCTATTTATTTCCTACACTTTTATTTTAATTTCCTATAAAACTGATATCCTTTCTGTCACTTTCTGTTTCCATTCCCAAACTCCAGTAGGCCTTTGGCTTCAGAACCCATTTGTAATCTGGGGCTCCTAGCTCACGGAGATTTATCCATTTTCCATTATGTTTATCCATCAGTAGAGAGAAAGCCCACTGTCTGCTTCTTGTTTATGGAGATGTTTAACAGCTTTGTTAACCATTTTTTATCTTTTATCTTACTTACTAGATGTTTTCACAAGGGACAGGGAAGGTTATGGGAACTCACTCTGTCACCAACTGGAAATCCACAAATATACAAGCTTTACAAAAACATATATGCCATTTCCATGCATTTGGCAGTATGTAGGAAAAATTTAACTCAAAGCTATTCTAGTTATTTGAGGTATTGTCCTGTATTTGTATCAGTTCAGAGGTAGAGTTGGCTTCTATACAGGTCAAGTCAGGAGTTACAGGACATCATCAGAGACTGAGGTGTCTATCTCTGCTCCATCGTACATAGAATTAAAGAAAGTCAATTTAATCCTCCTTTCCCCACACGTCACAAATGCTGCCACTATAAAGACAGTAAAAACACTTTGGCAAGACTTTCTCCAAATTTCACATCTGGACACACATAATGGCCAGATGAACAAACCCAGGGAACCGTCCTGGTGTTAGAGAAAATGCAGATGCATTGCTTCAAATGGCAAAAGAGATCAAAGGTCTTCCAGCCCAAAGCCAGCTGGCACCTCCCACACAACCATCTAATGGTTAACGATTAATTAGATGGTTAAGGCCCATCTGGCAGCATCTCTGAGCACCTTCAGCAAGACTGGAGGGTTAAAGTACTGGCAGAGTTTCAAGTAACAACAGTGGGCAAGCCAAGTCAGGCTGTGCTGAACATCAGTACCCAAATACTTCCATGAATAAAATCTTGTTTGCATTCTGTGGCAAGATATAACAGAACTGGGTATATCTGGATTGAATGTTCCTTATGTGGGGTACATGGGGGCAAATCCCAACAAAAAGTTGTGGGATAAAGGCTGCAGTGCACACTATTTCTGTGGCATGCCCGGATCTGACTAGACCGGGCTTTCTCAACCTCAGCACTATTGGCATTTTGGGCCAGATAATTCTTTGTTCTGCAGATTGTCCTGTGTATCACAAGATGTTAGCAGAGTCTCTGGCCCCTACTCAGTAGGTGCCATACCAATGTCTCCCTATTTGTAACAATCAAAATGTCTCCAGACGTTGCCAAATGTTTTCTGAGCAGCAAAATCACTCTCGATTGAGTACCATCAGATCCAACTAGAGAGAGTAATTGGGACTTACTCTAGACTTATGTAGCTCATTGTAATTGGGGAAATGTATTTAGCTAAAGTTTCTGCTGTATAATGTTGGATGTGGATGCCTATAGGCCACCACATAGGTACAACCAAAGACAGCTTCCTCCACTCCAGCTGATCAGGTTCACAGAGTTGGACCTAGGGAAACTGAGTTTGAATCACTTCAAGTCCAGCAGTTTTCCAGCACTTGCAGCAGGAAAGCAGAGGTTACAAGTGAAGCTTTTACATAAGGAGCAATGGTATGTTGGAGGAGGCCCACACATGCTTGCAGAAGCCAATTGCAAGGATCTCTTCCCAACTCTATGTTCAGTGGCATTACATTTATAGATTGAAATCAGCCAGGATGGGAGCATTTCTACCACAGAAATTGGCAGGTGCTATAACTGAGGGATTTTTGTTGATTTGTTTTAATTTGTTTTTTCTCCCAGAGAGCCAGCCGTTAAACATTTGCCAGCACACCACTGACTAGGAGTGAGGTGCCACATACACTATGTTGGGAGCTGTGGGAAAGAGGAGCTGCTAGATTCCGTTTTGTGAGATCCTAAACCTTTTAGGAAGAACTTCTCAAGAAGAATGGCTCTGTTACAGTTAATGATTTCAGAGATGATATTAAATAATTTTTAGTCAGTAGCTTTATACTTGTGTCTCAGAAGCCCTATGTATCTCCTATCATGGGTGTGCAGCAATATAAAGCAATATTAGAATTGCTCGTCATAGGCAGAATAATTACACCAAAGTAGAAAAATACACGCTCCCTGGAATTTAGGCTCTCCTGGTAGTTTATGAAGGGAATCGGTAGTATTCAGAATCAGATGTAAAGGCTAGATACCTCAGACATCCACAGATGAGGATACTAGAAAGATGCTCATTTATTATCAATTAAAAAGGATGCCTCAGAGTGTTACTAGGTCCTCAGCCCCCTTCTGGTGGCTAATAATAAAAAAGAAATATAACATATTTAGATGTATAGTTCAAAAATATTTTTCCTGAAGTAAAAGAATATTTGAATCCCAATTTTAAAAGAGCATGTAGTAACTGGAAAAGCTGATCTAGATGGATAACTCCAGGACATTTCTTAGTAATTTTAAACTTTTAAAATGCAGAGAATACTACAGGCCTATGCCAAGGATTATCCTCCAAAATGCCAAGCTTTTCATTAACTTGATTGAAAGTTACTAATACAGCATTAGGATTCTTTCCTGGGAGGGCACAGTCCCAACTATCTTTTGACTAAGAGACGCTGGATTATATCTGTGAGCAGGCATTGAGAACATTACTTATTGGACTATTCATTGTCCCTTGGCTGGCTTACTAACTCAGAAATACTTTTTATGGTATGTATTCAACCCATCCGTAGGACTTGAAAGGAGCCAATGGAACTCTGGGGCAATAAAAACCCACTGCATTGTCTTTTTAGAGGTTATTCAATAGCAAAATTTTGGATTCTGTTCATAAACTGTAGTTCTTAGTAAATTCAGTTATCATAAATTCAATGAATATGCATGTGAAGTACCATTTCAAGTGAGGACCAGCTATCACCTTTCATCTATGTGCTCATCAGTGAATAACAACAACAAATGTGGATGTCATAGCTTCCTATCCTGAGGTGATTAACAAGTGTTGGAAGACATTCTTTTGTGAGCCCAGGTTTATATCATCAAGACTGCCCCTTGGGATGTGTACCCTCAGTTGCAAGAAAATAAGGGTAACATTTTTTCTCTTTCATATTTCATAATTTTGTTCTTCTAAAATGTTGACTCAAGGAAAATAAATCACTCATATTCAAAATTAAATGAATCCATAAAACAAGGTTTATGGTATCTCCCAAATTTATATTGTCACATTAAAAATGATGATTCTGAAATACCTAGCGTATAAAAATAAAGCTTTATGATTCGGCTCAATTGAATTATCCCATCAGGTGAACAGTAATTTCTTTTTCAAATATACATATATATAGCACACTCACACATAATGTATTAACACACAACACATACAGATGTACATAATGTATAACACACACATAATTGACCTATTGCAATTAATGGTTATAAATATAACAAAATATCTTCTCGTTACTGAGACTTTATGTCCGTAAAGAAAAACTTTACAGGTTTTTGGTAGTAAAGCATATTAAATTCAAAGTAACTTCTATTCTCCTCTCACATTAGAAAAATACATCAGCTTATCCCAAATAACTCAAAAATCCATTTCTTTCCAGGTATCCTACAGGATGAACTAACAAGTCCTACTGTATTTCACACTGGGAGCTCCTTGTTACACACCATTAGCTAAGCTATTTGTTCTCCTTTGAGATTTGACATAAACATTAGTGTAGCTATTATGGCATCCATAAGATACATACATGATTTATCTGCTTCTTATCTTTCAAAAAAACTTCATTCTCTTAATGTGGTATTTGTATGTGTTTTGAATTATAATTGTATATATTTGGAGAACAGCCATATTTAAAATCTGTGATGCAGAAAGTAGATCACTGGATTTGGAGTGGGAAACAAGAGGCTAAATGCTGGCAAGCCATGTGAATCTGCAAAGAAGTGAGAGCTGAGGGTCTGTCTCCCAGGCCTTCAGGAGTCTCCCAAGACAGCACAGCAGTGGCTCTCCAGGGGTACTTGTCACAGCCAGTTTCCTAAGCACACAGCACCTGAGAAGAGACACAAAATCTTGTTCCTCTGCTGTGAACATCAAGCATTATCTGCAAGTTCAACCCCACATGCAGAACTGGGAGAAGCCCTGCCCAAAGAAGGAGATTTCCAAAGGCAGAAAAACAGACCTGAAAAAGAAGAAACAGCATTCGAAATGGAGGTTTGGTTAGAAAATTATGCAGAACCCACCCAGTTATACCCCAGCCATTGGTCCTTATTGGTAGGTATCCATATCTAGAGGAGAATTTAATTTTAGCAATAAGATAGAACAGGAAATATGAAAGCTACTACTTTTGTCACTCACACAATGGGTGGGTTCAATCACCTGGCAGGTGACAGTCCAATGACTACAACCAAGGAGGATGTAACAAGGAGACTGTATTACTTGCAACAAGTAAGGAAGACATCCAGGATAGTTCCCCAAACAGCTCTTCCCTGAACAACGGTGAAAACAGATATTTTACTGGGCTGGTTATCTGAGTCATCGTAAGTGACGGTGGAGTAAAGGCAGTGCAAGATCAATTACTGATCATGCCTCTACATATATCACAAGTACAAAGCAAATGGAAAATAAGCTCCTCCCTGGGCGAGGATTTTAGTAGGATGCTAAGGAGACCTCACCAAATTTACCTCCAACTCAGGTATCTCTGGATCCAACTCGTTTTTGTTATTCCAGGGCTGAGCTTCTTCCTGAAACATTCTGAGTTGACAAAGAATTCAAGGTGCAACAGTTACAAGTGGGTACTTTTTCACAGTGCATACCCAAAACTCTAGGACCCTGGTTTACAGTTTCTGGAAAATATATATATATTATTCAGAGATTAAGTGTGTAAGTCTAAGGTCTGCAGTACCTGCTTGGTTCTGTGCACAGCACTGCCTCATCCCTCCCCTCTTAGATCCCTTAGATCCCTTAGATCCCTCGGACAGACTCATTCCTGCCCCACACCCCATACTCCTCACCTTATGAGGGGCTTAAAGAATGTTAGTTTGGCCTGGATTTTATCCCAATCCCAAATTGCAGCTCCCTAAAGCTAACCACTATACCATACTGCCTGCAAAGATGACAGGCTTGGATCCTCTCCAGGCAAAATCATATTTTCAGACACCAAGCTTCTGCTCCGATTTCCCTGTTTTCTCAATGGAGATGGTGTTTTATGACAGGGAACGGGTGAATTCCTCTCCTGCTCCACATTATAAAATCCTGGTCAAAATATCTCTAATAAAATGCAAGACGAAAAGTGAGCAGTGAGGCTGACAGCTGGAAAGTGCCAAGAGTATCTGCTTTTTTATAATGCCGTGGGGTTTTGCTGGAGGGCTGCAGTTTTGAATTGGCAGCTGTTTCATCTTAATGTAGAAATATCAACTATAAACAGGAGACCCATATCTCTACATGTGCCAGTGGTATTCTGGTATTCAGATCAGATCTTTTCCTTGGGCAAATATAGACTTACTGTTTTCTGCAAGTAGTCATTGACCCTGGGAAAAATGATAAGTTGCTAAGATAAAAAATTGAGCATCCTCATAGTTTAGTCAAAGACAACACATTAGATGATTTTTTTTTCCTGTCCCTACTTAACATAGACTATTCACAACCTCCTTCAGCTTTAGTTTCTTCCCTCACAAAATGCATAGTTTCTTTTCTCTCTTCCTGCCCAGCAGTTAGGGGAAACAAAGGCAGAAATGGTCATAGCTTCTGGAATAAACAGCCTAATAAAGGAAAATGACCATAAGCATATCTTCTGTGTAGGGTAGATCCATTTGAATATAAAAATTTGGCCAGGCTCAGTGGCTCACACCTGTAATCCCAGCACTTTGAGAGGCCGAGGCGGGCAGATCACGAGGTCAGGAGTTCAAGACCAGACTGGACAACTGGTGAAACTCTGTCTCTACTAAAAAATACAAAAATTAGCTAGGCATGGTGGCTCAAGCATGTCATCACAGCTACTTGGGAGGCTGAGGTAGGAGAATTGCTTGAACCAGGACCAGGGAGGTGGAGGTTGCAGTGAGCCGAGATCACGCCACTGTACTCCAGCCTGGGCTACAGAGCAAGACTCCATCTCAAAAAAAAAAAAAAAAAAAAAAAAAAATTTAAAGGGGAATATTTGGTGAAAAAAACAGCCTTTCTTCACCAAGGACTTCATTCACACCAAAGATTAAAGTTACCAAACTCTTCCTCTGTGCAATCACTATGCTGGGTTCTGCTTTGTTTTTAAGGAATTTCCAGTGTCATTGTCATAATAGACGCTTATTCCCCTCATCATGTGTTAGGAGCACCACACACCAGACAGTGACCTGACACCAACCTTCGCTATGTTAATAGGTTCAAGAAATCAGGAAACAATATTAAGGCAGAATTGTTTATCAATACGATTTCATAGAGTCATGTTAAATTCTTAGATTCCAAGCCAACATTCAGGGGGAGCCCTTAACCTTTTTTTACTCTTGTTTCTCATTGGGTTCCAGTTTGGACCATTTCTATTGGCCTGACTCCAATGTTCACGTTTCTTTCCTCAGTTGTGTCCAGTCTGTGGAATGGAAGGTGGGAACTGAGTCAGCCTGGTGAGTAGCGAAGCAGAGGTGGGTTTTGGAGTGCTAGGTTACTTTCAGTGCTGCATGGATCCAAATTCCTCTAGTGGGGACCCACTGCTGCCTCCTCTTCCTGCTTCACCCTCAGCCTTCAGTGGTCCCTGCTGGTCTCCTCTCTGCACCTGCCCAGAGCTAGCCTACCAGCTGGCTACCTGGTGCTGGGTTGCTGGTGGAGGCAGGCATGTTTCTTCAGGTGCAGCCTCAGATCCAGGTAGACCTGGAACACCTGGGCCACATGGTCAGTCATTACTCAGCGTTCTTGGCCTCTCCTGCTCCCAAATGGCAAAAGAGAGTGCTGTGTAAGTGCCCCAGGTGTAGACAACTCAGTTCCCCCAGGTGTAGACAATATTGGCTCCCTCTGCTCTCCCAGCAGTGGTAGACTTCAGCCTGGATGCTGGGAGCTGAAGGGCTTCCTCCCCTCCCAGTGGCTTCAGGTCTTACCTCTGAGGATGGCAGGCCCCTTGCCTCTGAGGGACGTTATTCTGGGCTCCTGTCCTACCTCGTCTTTCTGAGGGAGTCCCTGGAAAAGAGTTGGTGAGTGACAGCAGTCATCTCTCATGTCTGGGACACCCAGGGTTTCTAAATTGCCTTGCTGGTTCATATTCAGCCTTTAAGATACAGTATTTGTTTTAGCTTTTTTCCTTTTCACCCAATTCTGTGGTGGCCCCCTCTTCCCACCATGAGCTGCCAAAACTGAAAGAGTTCATGTGCCTCTTTCCTTGTCATTCTTTGGAATTCTGTATACCTGGTTGCCTTTGGACCTCCGTTCCCTGATGGGCTTAAGAAAAGATAGGATCTTATAGATAGCATGACTTTTTATTAGGGTGGAAGGCATTTTCCGTTTTGCTAATGTCTAATACAGCCTTTAGAGAAGCAGAACTCCTTTATTCTTTTTCACGCCAACTTTAAAGTAAAATTTAAGATTAAAAAAAACAACAAAAAAACCCTTGTCTTCTAGGAAGAGAGCTTTCTCAATAAACAAAGACCACAGGTGTCTTTGCCTCTGTGCTGAGTCCTTTTCAGCACGGGAGTTTCAATTTGCTCCATTTCCCACCTGGGCCGGTTCACCCCTGCTTAGGCAACCTGGTGGTCCCCCACTCCTGTGAGGTCCCCATATTGATGCTGAACTTAGTGCAGACACCCGATTGGCATAGCGCACTACAGCCCAGAACTCCTGGGCTCAAACGATCTTCCCACATCAGCCCTGCGACCCCCCCAATAATTGATTGAGCCTGGGACTACAGGCACCTGACACCACGCCCGGCTCCTGCTTATAATTCTTAAAGTCACAGCTCCAGGTAATTAATGGTTGAAAAATCTGTACAAGAACAGTATTTTTTCTACAGTGCTTTTCAGAGAATTCTACTGACTATGGATTGTAGCTGCTGTTATTCTTAAAGCAGGATTCAGAGGCCAAAGTTTAATAAGTGCTACTTAAAAAAAAATCGAAGATTTCTCTACTGAAAAACTTTTCAGAGCTTTGCACATTCTATGTCCAGTAACTTTGCAAGTACAAAAAACACTGCCATGTGCTTACACATAAATCTTTGTGCATGTGCAAAAGCGTATCAGTAGACCAAGTCGTAAAAGTGTGATTCTTGGTTCAAGTGGTATGTATTCTTATAAAATCTTAATTCAAATTCACATTTTGTATGATACAACAAAAGTTATGCCAGTTTACCTCCACAAGTAGTAGATTAATTTTTCTTCTTTCTTTCTTTCTTTTTTTTTTTTTTTTTTTTTTTTTTTTTAGAGAGAGAATCTCACTCTGTTGCCCAGTCTTGGGTGCAGTGGCAAGATCTCAGCTCACTGCAACCTCTGCCTCCTGGGTTGAAGCGATTCTCCTGTCTCAGCCTCCCGAGTAACTGGGGTTACAGGCACGTGCCACCACGCCCGGCTCATTTTTGTGTTTTTAGTAGAGACCAGGTTTCACCATGTTGGCCAGGCTGGTCTCTATTTCTTGACCTTGTGATCTTCCCGCCTTGGCCTCCCAAAGTGCTGGGATTACAGGCGTGAGCCACCGCGCCCGGCCTCCATTTTCCTGTACATACTTAGTAACCTGTGTATTCAGTAACACTTATAAAACATGCCAATTTTATGAAAAGAGATCATGTCTCCTGGTTCTCATTTGTAAATTGGCAAAGTGTGTGTGTGTCCGAAGTACAGTACTTAAACTGTGCTTGTTTTTCTACTGAGTTAATTTATTTAGCTGGTGAGGTTCTTCATGCTTTAAAGAAATGGGGGCTTTTTCTGTAAACACCAGTTTTCTTCCTATTTTGTTGTCTTCTAATGTTGTTAGTGAGTTTGTTCTTGCTCATAAATGCTAATTTGCATGGAGTCAAATTGAGCAATCACTCTTATGTTTTCCAAGTTCCATGCCATGCTTTAAAGACCTTTTCCACTCAAAATTATATTTTTAAGTCACTAGAGTGTTGTTTTAAAAGTAGGGTTTATTTTTTTTTTGCAATGGTCAGAAACAGTAAGAAATCTATACATCATCACAGAAATAGGTCTGTAATAGTTTTTTTAAAAACTTTGCCTGTTATTACATGAAATTCTCATAATATTGCCTTATGTTGGTATTGTTATTTTCCCAATTGTGCTAACAAGGAAACTAAGTTACAGAGAGGTTATGTTTTAACTGAAGTCTAAAAGCAAGTGAAAGAACCAAGAGCCTCCGGGCTGACCGGCTCCAAAGCCCACATTATCAGACAAACAGCTTGGGGCTGTGCATGGAACATAAAGAATCTGGTGTGGATCTTCCCAGCTGTTTTCTATTCCTGAGTGGAATTTGGCAATTAGAAATTGAAGTATTCTAAAGATGTCTTTAGAAAGTTCTCCTTTGAGTTTGTCGGTGGTTTTTGTCTGCCCCACTACATGAGCCTGTATTGCTTTTATGTTTTTTTAAAAATCAGGGCCAGATGCTATAGCTTATACCTGTAATCCTAACACCTTGGAAGGCCAAGATGTGAGGATTGCTTGAGCCCAGGAGTTTGAAACCAGCTTGGGCAACATGGCGAGACCCTGTGTCCCCCCAAAATTAAAAAATTAGCTGGCTGTGGTGGCGTATAGTCCCAGCTACTCAGGAGACTGAAGGGGGAATATTGCTTGAGCCAGGGAGGTCGAGACTGCAGGGAGCTGTGTTCACACCACCACACTCCAGCCTGGGCAACACAGTGAGACCTTGTCTCAAACAAAAAGTGAGATAAATGAAAATAAAAATTTATCAGAGAAAGGTTCATGGTACCTCTCTAAAAGGATAGTTTGGTATGAAATAATCTCCAAACTTCTTTGAACCTGAAATTTAGTTTTGGAGAGCATTTTGAAGGACTATTTTTTTCTTTTTTCTTTTTTTTTTAAATATATTTTATTGCACTTTAGGTTCTGGGGTGCACATGCAGAACATGCAGGATTGTTGCATAGGTACATACATGGCAATGTGGTTTGCTGCCTCCATCCCACTGTCACCTATATCTGGCATTTCTCCCCATGTTATCCCTCCCCAACCTCCCTCCCCTCTGCTGTCCCTCCCTTAGTTCCCCCCAACAGACCCCAGTGTGTGATGCTACCCGCCCTGTGTCCATGTGTTCTCATTTTCAACACCCATCTATGAGTGAGAACATGCAGTGTTTGATTTTCTGTTCTTGGGTCAGTTTGCTGAGAATGATGGTTTTCAGATTCATCCATGTCCCTAAAAAGACATGAACTCATCTTTTTTTATGGCTGCATACTATTGCATGGTGTATATGTGCCACATTTTCCTTGTCCAGTCAATCATCAATGGGATTTGGGTTGATTCCAGGTCTTTGCTATTGTAAACAGTGCTGCAGTGAACATACATTTGCATGTATCTTTATAATAGAGTGATTTATAATCCTTTGGATATATACCCAGGAATGGGATTGCTGGGTCAAATGGAAATTCTATTTCTGGGTCCTTGAGGAATCACCACACTGTCTTCCACAATGGTTGAACTAATTTACACTCCCACCAACAGTGTAAAAGTGTTCCTGTTTCTCCACATCCTCTCCAGCATCTGTTGTCTCCAGATTTTTTAATAATAGTCATTCTAACTGGCATGAGATGATAACTCAATGTGGTTTTGATTTGCATTTCTCTAGTGACCAGCGATGACGAGCATTTTATCATGTTTGTTGGCCTCATATATGTCTTCTTTTGAAAAGTGTCTGTTCATATCCATCACTGACATTTGAATGGGTTGCTTTTTTTCTTGTAAATCTGTTTTAGTTCTTTGTATATTTTGGATATTAGCTGTTTGTCAGATGGGTAGATTGCAAAAATTGTTTCACATTCTATTGGTTGCTGGTTCACTCTAATGAATGTTTCTTTTGCTGTGCAGAAGCTCTTTAGTTAGAATCCCATTTGTCTATTTTGGCTTTTGTTGCCAAGGCTTTTGGTGTTTTAGTCATGAAGTCCTTGCATATGCCTATGTCCTGAATGGTTTTGCCTAGGTTTTCTTCTAGGGTTTTTATGGTGTTAGGTCTTATGTTTAAGTCTTTAAACCATCTGCAGTTAATTTTAGTGTAAGGTGTCAGGAAGGGGTCCAGCTTCTGCTTTCTGCACATGGTTAGCCAGTTTTCCCAACACCATTTATTAAGGAGATCCCCATTGCTTGTTTTTGTCAGGTTTGTCAAAGATCAGATGGTTGTAGATGTGTAGCATTGCCCCCAAGGCCTCTGTCCTGTTCCATTGGTCTATATCTCTGTTTTAGTACCAGTACCATGCTGTTTTGATTACTGTGGCCTTGTAGTATAGTTTGAAGTCAGGTAGCGTGATGTCTCCAGCTTTGTTCTTTTCGCTTAGAATTGTCGTGGATATGCGGGCTCTTTTGGTTCCATATGAAATGTAAGGTGTTTTTTTTCCAGTTCTGTGAAGAGGGTCATAGATAGCTTGATGGGTATAGCATTGAATCTATCCCCATTACTTTGGGCAGTATGGCCATTTTCACAATATTGATTCTTCCTTACGATAAGCATGGAATGTTTTCCCATCTGTTTGTCTCCCCTCTTATTTACTTGAGCAGAGGTTTTTAGTTCTCCTTGAAGAGGTCCTTTACGTCCTTTGTTAGTTGTATTCCTAGGTATTTTATTCTCTTTGTAGCAATTGTGAATGGCAGTTCATTCTTGATTTGGCTCTCTTTAAGTCTATTATTGATGTATAATAATGCTTGTGATTTCTGCACATTGATTTTGTATCCTGGGACTTTGCTGAAGTTGCTTACCAGTTTCAGGGAATTTTGGGCTGAGATGATGGGGCCTTCTAAGTATACAATCATGTTGTCTGCAAATAGAGACAATTTGACTTCCTCCTTTCCTAACTGAATACATTTTATTTCTTTTTCTTGCCTGATTGTTCTGGCTAGAACATCCAATACTGTATTGAATAGTAATGGTGAGAGAGGGCATCCTTGTCTAGTGCCAGATTTCAAAGGGAATGCTTCCAGTTTTTTCCCACTCAGTATGATACTGGCTGGGGTTTGTCGTAAATAGCTTTAATTATTTTGAGATATGTTCTGTCAATACCTAGTTTATGGAGAGTTTTTAGCATAAAGTGCTGTCGAATTTTGTCAAAGGTCTTCTCTGCATCTATTGAGATAATCATGTGATTTTTGTCTTTGGTTCTGTTTATGTGGTGGATTACGTTTATAGACTTGCATATGTTGAACCAGCCTTGCATCCCTGGGATAAAGCCTACTTGATTGTGATGGATAAGCTTTTTGATGTGCTGTTGCAATTGGATTGCCAGTATTTTATTGAAGATTTTTGCATCTATATTCATCATGGATATTGTCCTGAAGCTTTCTTTTTTTGTTGAGTCTCTGCTGGGTTTTGGTATCAGGATGATATTGGTCTCATAAAATGATTTGGGAAGGATTCCCTGTTTTTAGATTGTTTGGAATAGTTTCAGAAGGAGTGGTACCAGTTCCTCTTTGTATCTGGTAGAATGCGACTGTGAACCCATCTGGACCTGGGCTTTTTTTTTTGTTGGTAGGCTAGTAATTGCTGCCTCAACATCTGCCCTTGTTATTGGTCTATTCAGGTTTTCAACTTCTTCCTGGTTTAGGCTTGGGAAGGTGCAAGTGTCCTGGAATTTATCCATTTCTTCCAGGTTTACTGGTTTTTGTGCATAGAGTTGTTTGTAGTAATCTCTGATGGTAGTTTGTATTTCTGTGGAAACAGTGATGATATCCCATTTATCATTTTTTATTGCATCTATTTGATTCTTCTCTCTCTTCTTTTTCATTAATCTGGCTAGTGGACTATTTTGTTGATCTTTTCAAAAAAACAGCTCCTGGATTTATTGATTTCTTGACATGTTTTTTGTGTCTATATCTCCTTCAGTTCTGCTCTGATCTTAGTTATTTTTGTCGTCTTCTAGCTTTTGTGTGTTTTTTATCTTGCTCCTCTAGCTCTTTCAATTTGAATGATAGGGTGTCGATTTTAGATCTTTCCTTGCTTCTCATGTGGGCATTTATTGCTATAAATTTTCCTCTAGACACTGCTTTAAATGTGTCCTAGAGATTCTGATACGTTGTGTCTTCGTTCTCGATGGTTTCAAAGAACATCTTTATTTCTGCCTTCATTTCATTGTTTATCCAGTCAATATTCAAGAGCCACTTGTTCAGTTTCCATGAAGCTGTGCCATTCTGAGTTACTTTCTTAATCCTGAGTTCTAATTTGATTGCACGGTGGTCTGAGAGATTGTTATGATTTCCGTTGTTTTGCATTTGCTGAGTGATTTACTTCCAATTATGTGGTCAATTTTATAGTAGGTGTGATGTAGTGCTGAGAGAATGTATATTCTGTGGATTTGGGGTGGAGAGTTCTGTAAATGTCTATAAGGTATACTTGGTCCTGGTCTGAGTTCAAGTCCTGGATATCCTTGTTAATTTTCTGTCTCATTGGTCAGTCTAATATTGATGGTGCAGTGTTAAAGTCTCCCACTATTATTGTGTGGGAGTGTAAGTCCCTTTGCAGGTCTTTAAGAACTTGCTTAATGTATCTGGGTCCTCCTGTATTGGGTGCATATTTAGGATCATTATCTCTTCTTGTTGAATTGATCCTTTTGCCATTATGTAATGCCTTTTTTTGTCCCTTTTGATCTTTGTTGGTTTAAAGTTTATTTTATCAGAGACTAGGGTTGCAACTTCTCCTTTTTTATGCTCTCCATTTGCTTGGTAAATCTTCCTCCATCCCTTTATTTTGAGCCTATCTGTGTCCTTGCATGTGAGATGGGTTTCCTGAATATAGTACACCAATGGGTTTTGACTTTTTATCCAATTTGCCAGTCTGTGTTTTTTGAATGGGGCATTTAGCCCATTTACATTTAAGGTTAATATAGTTATGTGTCAATTTGATCCTGCCATTTTGATGCTAGCTGGTTGTTTTGCCCATTAGTTGACACAGTTTCTTCATTGTGTCAATGCTTTTTAGCATTTGGTACATTTTTGGAGTAGCTGGTACTGTTTGCTCCTTTCCATGTTTAGTGCTTCATTCAGGAGCTCTTGTCAGGCAGGCCTGGTGGTAACGAAATCTCTGAGCAATTGCTTGTTCATAAAGGATTTTATTTCTCCTTTGCTTATGAAGCTTAGTGTGGCTGGATATGAAAT
Source organism: Cebus imitator (assembly GCF_001604975.1). Classification (NCBI taxonomy): domain Eukaryota; kingdom Metazoa; phylum Chordata; class Mammalia; order Primates; family Cebidae; genus Cebus; species Cebus imitator. The sequence continues at coordinate 11,776,001 of NW_016107344.1, forward strand.
TTTAAGTAGAAAGTTCTTTTATTTAAGGATGTTGAATATCGGCCCCCACTCTCTTCTGGCTTGTAGGGTTTCTGCCGAGAGATCCAGGGTGAATCTGATGGACTTCCCTTTGTGGGTAACCCGACCTTTGTCTCTGGCTGCCCTTAGCATTTTTTCCTTCATTTCCACCCTGGTGAATCTGACGATTACGTGCCTTGGGGTTGCTCTTCTTGAGGAATGTCTTTGTGGTGTTCTCTGTATTGCCTGGATTTGAATATTGGCCTGCCTTGCTAGGTTAGGGAAGTTCTCCTGGATAATATCCTGAAGAGTGTTTTCCAGCTTGGATTCATTCTCTCTATCACATTCAGGTACACCTAGCAAACATAGATTAGGTCTTTTCACATAATCCCATATTTCTTGAAGGCTTTGTTCATTTCTTTTCATTCATTTTTCTGTAGTCTTCTCGTTTTATTTCATTGAGTTGATCTTCAATCTCTAATATCCTTTCTTCTGCTTGGTTGATTTGGCTATTGAAATTTGTGTATGCTTCACTAAGTTCTTGTGGTTTTTCAGCTCCATTAAGTCGTTTATATTCTCTAAGCTGTTTATTCTTGTTAGCGTTTCATCAAACCTTTTTACAAGATTCTTAGTTTTGTTGCATGGGTTAGAACATGTTCTTTTAGCTCAGATAAGTTTATTATTACTCACCTTCTGAAACCTGTTTCTGTCAATTCATCAGACTCATTCTCCATCCAGCTTTGTTCCTTTGCTGGTGACGAGTTGTGATCCCTTGTAGGAGGAGAGGCATTCTGGTTTTTGTTGTTTTGGTCCTTTTCATTCTGATTTCTTCCCATCTTTGTGGATTTATCTACCTGTGGTCTTTGTAGTTGGTGACCTTTAGATGGGGTCTCTGAGTGGATGATGAAGTTATTTCTCTCTGTTTTTTAGTTTTCCTCCTAACAGTCAAGCCCCTCTGCTGTAGGACTGCTGGAGGTCCACTCCAGATCCTGCTTGCCTGGGGATCACCTGCAACAACCTCTGCTTTGTTTTTGCTAGGAACTGCACTCCAGATCTGTTCCTATTTGGCCATCTTGGATCTGCCCCCAGAACTATTATTTTTAAGAACAATTTGGGTGAAGGGACTAGAACAGTCAAATTTTAAGTTCTCCTTCAGCTTGCTAACATCTGTATTACCAGGCCCACTTCCTCAATGAATAATGCTGACAGCAAGACACTTTATTCTTCACTAAGGATATAATGTTTGTGTTAATTAGCCCTATCAGCCTTATTTCCTGTTAGAGGGGACTACATAAGGACGCAAATACCAGGAGGTAAGACTAACTGGGGCCACCATGGAGGCTGCCTACCACACATACTTAGAATTTCACAGGAATTATTTCTTTCAACCCCATTATAGCTCCATGAGATAAGATAGTTACTAATATGATATCCATTTATGGATATGGAAACTGAAGATATAGAAAGGTCATGATAATGGTCTCAAAGCCACAGATATCCTTGTTAGAATAGGTCAACTAAGTCTTCTTGTCTGGGTACTTAACTATGGACTTTCAACCTCTAAGAATACAAACCTAGGACATGAGAGTGATGTTACTAATGGTGAAGCTGAAAACTATTATTTGAGGTTGCACAGTTATTAAAAGAGGCCAGCCTGGGCAGTGTGGCAAGACCCCATCTCTACAAAAAAATTAAAAATTAGCTGGGCGTGGGGTGTGGTGAAGTGAATACTAAATGGAGAAGAGCTGAAATGCAAGTGCAAGGGTGTTTTTTCCAGATTGCTATGAAGGGAGACCTAGAATCCCTGTCAGTGGAAGAGGACCCTTCTGTGCTTTGCCTAAATCCTATAAGAGTAGTCTAACCCATATATCTGAAATCTAACCAGGCTGTAACTACTGACTCCTTCCCTAGGTGGAGTATATTTCAGAAAACAATGCTCAGGACAATGGGCTTAATTATTCCAGAATTCATAAAAGAGAATCCCCTCACTGTAAATCAGTACATCAAGATCTGGTTTATAAATCTGTCTTTTAGTTTGGGCAACACGGAGAAGCTTAAAACTAAGGATAGATCTTGCAGGTTGACTTGACCAAGATTCTTCTTCCCTGTATTAGTCCATTTTTGCATTGTTATAAAGAAATACCTGAGGCTGGTTAATTTATATAGAAGTGAGACTTAATTGGCTCACAGTACTGCAGGCTGTACAAGCATGGCTTCAGTATCTGCTTTTGGTAAGAGCCTCAAGAAACTTCCAATTGTGGCAGAAGGCAAAGGAGGAGCAGGTGCATCACATAGTGAGAGGAGGAGCCAGGGAAAGAGAGTCTGCAACTTATTTAAACAATCAGATTTCACATGAGCTGGACAAGAACTCACTTATCATCAAGGGATGGTGCTAAGCCATGATTCATGAGGGATCTGCCACCATGATCCAGTCACCTCACACCAGGCTTTACCTCCAACGTTAGGAATCACATTTCAGCATGAGATTTGGAGGGGATCATCCAAATCATATCTTCCATGCCAGCAGCTAGATTTCAAAACTTCATCTTCCATTTTAATAGAAACAAATAGCCCTAGAAATACTCGCTCACCTTTAATTATTTTGTAATTGTACTCCCAAAGTGAGGCTTCTGGCTTCATGCAGCACCAGTAGCCAAAGACTAGAGAGTAACAACCACAATCAAGAATTGTGCAGAAAGAATGTTTCATCCTAAAACCTAGTCAGCATCGTCCCAGGAGCAGTTTCCCCTTATTTTGGCATATTAAGGAAATTTTATTTTTTAAAAAAGTAGTTATGAACTCTAGCACCAAATCCAACTTTACTCTGAAACCTAATCTCTGCCACTTTATAAATAACAACCAAATGAGTAATAGAAATGCAAATTAAACTGCAGGGGAGGATTGGTGGCTGGAGGTAAAGAAATCCTTGGAGAATTGGTTTATCTCCTAGGTAATGAAGATGACAGACTGGTATGCAGATCAGTTTGTTCTCTCCTAAGCCCTGGGAAAACAAATGATGAGAAGTGAGGATACAGCTGTGGAATGCATCCTAAAGCCCATCTATTTGGCTTCCCAAGGTTGTCCCCAAGCTTTCACACAATAATGTTTGATTACTACAGTAACTGATAACTGTTTTTGCTTGTGTTTTTCACAATGCTTTTATAGTGTGCATTCTCGGCTTGGGACTGCTGAAAATCTTCAATGTGTAACTGCTGTTTTTTGTAAGAACCTGCTCACAGGGAGCAGGTTCTAGAAAAGCAGGTTTTCAGAAGCAATCCAATATTTTCACAGCAGTGGCCTCCATGCACAGTTCTTTTAATAGCCTAGGGAGGCAGCTCTGGAGTTCACAATATGAAATTAGAATGTAAACTACATATGTCTCTAGGACACAAAAGCAGCCAGGATCCCCACTCATTCCTATGCATACTTACCTTAATAGAGATGTGAATTCTAGTCTTCTGAACGTGTTTGCATCCTGGTAGTGGCCAAACTGGCTTTTCCTAAGATCTAAATATGCAAAGTTCAAAAATAAAGGGTAAGTCAACAGCATAATGTGACTACCAAAACCATGCTATAAGCACTCAGCAGAGCCTATTGCCCACAAAGAGGGAGGTATTCATGCCCCTAGACCACCTCTACTCACCTGCAACCTATACATCACCCTGTTTGCTTCAAATTTAGTAAGGACAGTGATGGCCTTGGGTGACCCTTTCCCCACTGCCACACTGTTCCAATCTAAGTGGCTTTTGGGAGGATCTTTGCCTACTTAACTTCCTTAGGACTTAAGAGTCAAAAAAAAAAAAAACCAAAAAACTTTTCTCACTCTGTTAGTTTAACAGGACATATAACACTAATTTACACTAATCCTTTTTTTTTCTTGTTTCTTTTTTAATTTTTTCAGCCTCCTGAGTAGCTTGAATTACAGGTGTGCACCACCATGCCCAGCTAATTTTTGTATTTTTAGTAGAGGCAGGGTTTCACCATGTTGGCCAGCCTGGTCTTGAACTCCTGACCTCAAGTAATCTACTTCCCTCAGCCTCCCAAAGTGCTGGGATTACAGGCATGAGCCACTGTGCCTGGCCTTTTTTCTTTTTTTGTTCTTTAAGGCAGGGTCTCACTCTGTCACCCAGGCTGGAGTACAGTGGTACAATCACAGCTCATGGCAGCCTGGACCTCCTGGGCTCAAGCAATCCTCCCACCTCAGCCTCCTGAGTAGCTGGGACCACAGGCATGCATTACCATGCCCAGCTAATTTTTTAATTTTTTTGTTGAGATGAGATCTCACCATATTGCCCAGGTTGGTCTCAAACTCCTGAGGTAAAGCAGCCCTCCCGCCTCGGCCTCCCAAAGTGTTGGGATTATGGGTAAGCCATTGGGCCTAGCCTGAAAAGTGGTTTTTTTTAATCCTCTTGTACCTAGTGTTACTGGCAGGAAGTTCAAAATTCCATAAAACTTAATAAATTTAATTACATAAAAAGTGAAACAAAGTGGGAGGATTATTACTGCTTTACATTTTTTTCAGTTTCTAAAAATGGCTTGATAAAAGATAGCTATTTCTGTGTTCAGCCTGTTGCAATTTTACATGTCATGTAACCTGCGGAAAATTCCACTGAATACTCATGAGATATTGACAGCGAAAAGACAGATACTATCTTAGTATTATCATGAAAATATGTTTGACTTCTGTACCCTCAGAAATAGTCTTGGTGAACCACAGGGATCCCTAGATAACATACTGAGGACTACTGGTATAAAGAACTTCTAAAAATACAAAAGAAAAATCCTGTAACTTTGTTTTAAAATAGGGTAGTTAAATGAACAGATTATTCACAGAAGAAAAACGAAATGGCCCTTAGGCATATGAAATGATCCTCAATCTTGCTCTTTAGTAAAAATAAACTAAAATTATGCCAAGACACTGTTTATCAAAAAAGAAGTTACTCAAAAATTGACAATGAACTTTGTTGATAAAACTGTGGAGAAACTAGTAACAGCAAGGATATTGGCATTCACAAATTAGTTTGGCTACTGTGGAAAGTAGTTTGGTGATTTCTCAAAGAATTTAGAACTGCCATTCAATCTAGCAATTACATTACTGAGCATACACCCAAAGGAAAAATAAGTCATTCTTCCAAGAAGACACATTCACATGTATGTTAATCACAGCGCTATTCACACAGCAAAGACGTGGAATCAACCTAGATGCCCATTGATAGTGGTTTTAATACAGAAAATGTGGTACATAGGCACTGTGAAATACTATAAAGCCATAAAGAGTGAAATCACGCCCTTTGCAGCAACATGGCTGCAGCTGGAGTCCATTATCAAGCAAATTAACACAGGAAGAAAACCAAATACCATATGTTCTTGTTTATGAGTGGGAGCTAAACACTGAGTACACATGGACAAAGATAAAACAGTAAACATTGGAGACTACTGATGGAGGGGAGTGTGGACTGAAAAACTACCTATTGGACACTACCTGGGATAATTTTTTTTTTTTTTAAGATGGAGTCTCAATCTGTTGCCCAGGCTGGAGTGCAGTGGTACAATCTTGGCTCACTGCCACCCCCACCTCCTGGGTTCAGGTGATTCTCATGCCTCAGCCTCCCAAGTATCTGGGACTACAGGTGCATGCCACCTCAGCCAGCTCATTTTTCTGTATTTTTAGTAGAGATGAGCTTCCCCCTGAATCCAAAATAAAATTTCAAATTTTAAAAATAAATAAATGATTCTAATAGCCATTCAATTTCTATACATTATGAAAGACTCTTAAAATACCTACTAAAAGATTAGCCACCATAGCTAAATAGCCATTTTAATAGATATTTAGCATATTTTTCCACTTTGAATTTTACTAACCAATAATGCCTAAAGGAAATCATTATTCCATTTTTAATACTTTTAATCCAGTTATCTTCATAGCTAAAATTTGTAAGAAATTGCCTTATCTATGCACAGGCATCACCTTGTGATTTTTTAAAAAAAGGAAATTTTTATGTATAACAAAGCATTTTTCAGTATTCTGATTTCTAATTGCTTCTACAAATAAACTGATAAAATGTGATTTAAAGAAAGGTCATTGCCACAGTTACCTTCAGTTTCTCCCATGTTGCCTTTTAGGAGTTTTGTAGTTTTGCAGTTTGCATAAACATCTGTGATCCCTTTTGATTTTCATGAGAGGTGTAAGGTCTGTGTATAGGATCTTTTACTCTTTGCTTGTGGATGTTTAGTTGTTCCAGCATCATTTGTTGAAAAGATGATTTTTCTCCTTTGGGTTGCCTTTGTCCTTTGTCAAGGATCAGTGGACTGTATTTGTGTGGGCCTATTTCTGTGCTCCTTATTCTGTTCCATTTGTCTACTTTTCTCTCTGTTCCTCAGTATCACACTCTCTTGACTGCTATAGCTTTGAAGAAAGTCTTGAAGTCCAACATGTCAGTCTTCAGACATTGTTTTTCTCATTTAATATTTCGTTTTCTATTTTGGGTCTTTTGACTTTTCATATAAACTTTGTTATCAGTTTGTCAATATCCAAAAAATAGCTTGTTGAGGTTTTAATTGGGATTTCATTGAATCTGTATAGATCTAGATCAAGCTAGGAGGAATTGACATCTTAATAATACTGAGTCTTCTTGTCCTTGTATATGAAATATATTTTATTTGGATTTTATTTCTTTGATCAGTTTTGTAGCTTTCTTCATATAGATCTTGAACACATTTCATAAAATTTATACTTTTTTGTAGCTACTGCAATTGGTGTTATGATTTCAATTTCAAATTCAAATTGTTCATTGAAGGCATATAAGAAAACAATTTTTCATCAACCTGGTATCCTGCAATCTTATGAATAAGATTGCTTATTAGTTTTAGGAGAAAAATAAAGAATCTTAACATTCAAAGTATTGATTCTAAACATCAATTCCCTCTAAAGGAAACGAGGAATCCTTTAAAAAAAAAAAAAAANAAAAAAAAAAAAAAAAAAAAGCCGTTTTTTAATCTGGGCAGAAATGTGCAGATGAGCCTACAATATGTTGTCATGCCTGATAATAAGGAAGCTGTCAAAGAATATTAGAATTATGTCTAGGGGGCTCAGGACCCAATTCAGTGATGTTCCCACTTGCCAAATATGGCATAATACAACGTCAACACCAATATGAGTGATAGCCACAGTGTATTAAAATGCATGACATATTTAAATCTATGATTTTATAATACTATATTAGGTCAACACTGAAGATAGCAAACAAATTGATCATTTGAGTGTTAATTAAGGAAAAACTAAAGCACTTATCCTGCCTTTCCTTTAATAACTATACCAATGAATTGCCAAATAGTAGATGAAGGGAAGTTTCTTTTTATAGTATTATAGCTGATAAGTGAAGGAATAATAAAATTCCACCATTTTGCAAATCCTGAGTAATTAATCTAACAGATTGCCAATGACTGTTATATGACAAGAGAAACAAACACATACTATGTGTCTCCTGCGGAAGATGCCAACCTATGAAACCTCTAAAATATCTTTGGAGGAAAAAACAAACTAAGTCAAAGCAAGCCTCTAAATTTGATTATCTATTTGCCAAAATAGGCAGAAAACATTTGTTCACTCAATAGTGAGTTCCTCAGCTTATGTGAAATTTTCCAGGAAGCTATGCCCCATAAATCCATAGATCCCAGGCTGGTTTACCAAAAATAATCCTAGATAATGGTAAATCCTAGATAATGGTATATCCTGCTGAACTCTCCCACTAGCAAATATTACTAGTTGTTTATCAGGATATTTGACTGGATTGCCTATCTTCTTTTTTTTACCCAGGGAAATTCCTTTATGAGAAACAGAACTATAGACGTATTGTTTAACCATTTACTTTATTCATGTCCTTTCAGCTAAAACATACCAAAAGTTCACAAGTATAAAATGAGACAAATGGAACAGAATAAAAAATTCAGAAATTATATAAAATTTTTCTATATCCTAGGGATAACTAAGAATCAATAGAGAAGCAATGAATTGTTTAATAATGGTGTTAATAATAGTGTCATCTGTGGTAGCTCTACTCCACAAAGATCCTTACCTCCTGGTATGTACAACCTCATATAGTTCTTGCTTATAGTGTATTGTGGTTGGTTTGTGTAACCAGCAGCATACGGCAGAAGTGATTATAAAACACTATGATTATAAAAGGTAAGATTATAAAACACTATGATTTGTATATTGGTGCATTCTCTTTCATATCTATTCCTATATAGCATATAAGGGAGCTCTGGGGAAAGCAGACAACAATGTCATCCATAGCCCTCTGGGAAGTCGGCAAGGAATTGCAGACTCCAGCCAGGAGTCAGTGAGGAACTGAGGCCTCCCAATAATTATTTGAGTAAGTTGAGAGAGATTTTCTAGACTTTTAAGCCTTGAAATGATTGCAACTCTGACCAATAGCTTATCTGCAGCATTGTGAGAGGCTCTGAGGCAGAATCACCCAGACATGCTGTTCTCAGGTTCCTCACTTGATAATGTAAGATAATGCTTTTTGTTTTAACCTACTATGTTTAGGAATAATTTTTTAGGCACAATAAAAAAAATACTTTGGTAACAAAACTTGGAAATACCATAACAAAAATCTAAAATGAGGGAGAGGAAGTGGACAGCACCTGGATGGGTGAAGGACTTTAAAGAGAGTATTGGTGAAAACCTAAATTGCCTTAATCAGACTGTTTGTAGAATTTCAGACTTAAAAGAGGCTGTTGGTGAGGGCTCAAAAGAAAATGAGGAAAATCTTATCGAAAATTGGAGGAAAAAATATTCTTGTTACATAGTGGTAGAAAATTTAGCGACAGTCACCAGAAGTAATGTGGAAGGTACAGAAGGTACCTAGTGGCCTGAATGATCTGCTAAGGAAATTTCTAGCCAAAATGATGAAAATGCCACATAAACTATACATAGAATACATCAGAAAGCTTATCCACCACGATTAAGATGGCTTCATCCCAGGGATGCAAGGCTGGTTCAACATACACAAATCAATAAATATAATCCACCACATAAACAGAACCAGTGACAAAAACCACATGATTATCTCAATAAATGCAGAAAAGGCCTTCGGTAATTATATATTCTTTGAGAATTATACATGCAGAAACACCAACTTGGACTAAAGGGAACAGAGACAGTGCAAAATGAAAAGAGGTCTTAGCACTGCAAAAATAAAGAAGAGGCATGTGGAGAAACTAGTTAGCTGCAAACACAGGCTACCTTTCATAAAAATGAAAGGATGACTTAGTAAAACCAACAGCCCAGAGAGTATAGCCAAGAGTCATGGAGAATAACTACTGGACAGAAGCAGGATTGAGTTTTCATAAGAAATTTCTAACATTTGCCCAGTTCAATTTTATAATTGCTATTTTTAAATAGCCAAGGCAATCCTAAGCAAAAAGAATAAAACTGGAGGAATCACATTGTCTGACTTCAAACTGTACTACAAGGCTATAACCAAAGTCTGTAACCAAGACTGTGTAATCAGAACAGCATGGTACTGATACAAAAATAAACACATTGATCAAAGGAACAGTAGAGAGTACACAGAAATAAAGCCACACACTTCTTATCTTTGATAAAGCTGATGAGAACAAGCAATAGGAAACAGGCTCCCTATTTAAAAAATAATGCTGGGATAATTGGTTAGACTGGAAGTGAACCCCTTCCTTACACCATGCAAAAAAAAATCAACCCAAGATGAATTAAAGACCTAAATGCAAAACCTAAAACTATAAAAGCCCTCAGACATAACCTAGGAAATGCTATTTTGGACATAGGAACTGGCAAAGATTTCATGACAAAAATGTCTAAAGCAATTGCAACAAAGGCAAAAATTGACAAAGGGGAGCTAATTAAAATAAAGAGCTTCTGTATAGCAAAATAAACTATGAACAGAAAAAAAAATAGGTAACCTACAGAATGGGAAAAAATATTTGCAAACTAAACATCTGACAAAGGTCTAATATCCAGAATCCACAAGGAAATTAAAGATACAAGCAAAAAACAACTCCATTAAAAAGTGAGCAAAGCTACAAACTAAAAAAAGCCCAGGACCAGAAAGATTCACAGCCGAATTCTACTAGAGGTACAAAGAGGAGCTGGTACCATTCCTTCTGAAACTATTCCAAACAATAGAAAAACAGGGACTCCTCTCTAGCTCTTTTTATGAGGCAGGCATCATCCTGATACCAAAACCTGGCAGAGACACAACAAAAAAGGAAAATTTCAGGCCAATATCCCTGGTGAACATAAATGCGAAAATCCTCAGTAAAAGACTGGCAAACCAAATCCAGCAGCAAATTAAAAAGTTTATCCACCATAATTAAGTCAGCATCATCCCTGGGATGCAAGGCTGGTTCAACATATGCAGATCAATAAACGCAATCCATCACATAAACAGAGCCAATGACAAAAAACACATGATTATCTCAATAGATGCAGAAAAAGCCTTCGATGAATTTCAACAGTGCTTTATGCTAAAATCACTCAATAAACTACGTACAGATGAAACGTATCTCAAAATAATAGCTATTTATGACAAATCCACAGCCAATATCTGAATCAGCAAAAGCTGGAAGCATTTCCTTTGAAAATCTGCACAAGACAAGGATGCCCTCTCACCCTTCTTATTCAATACAGTATTGGAAGTTCTGGCCAGGGCAATCAGGCAAGATAAAGTAATAAAGCACATTCAAATAAAAAGAGTGGAAGTCAAATTGTCTCTGGTTGCAGATGACATGATTGTATATTTAGAAAACCCCATTGTCTCAGCCCAAAAACTCCTCAAGCTGATAAGCAACTTCAGCAAAGTCTCAGGATACAAAATCAATGTGCAAAAATCACAAGCATTCCTATACACCAATCATAGACAAGCAGAGAGTCAAATCATGAGTGAACTCCTATTTACAATTACTACAAAGAGAATAAAATACCTAGGAATACAAATTACAAGGGATGTGAAGGATCTCTTCAAGGAGAACTACAAACTACTGCTCAAGGAAATAAGAGAGGACACAAACAAATGGAAAAGCATTCCATGCTCATGGATGGGAAGAATCAATACCACGAAAATGGCCATACTGCCTAAAGTAATTTATAGATTCAATGTTATTTCTATCAAGCTACCATTTACTTGCTTCACAAAACTAGAAGAAAACTACATTAAATTTCATATGGAACCAAAAAAGAGCCTTTATAGCCAAGACAATCCTAAGCAAGAAGAACAAAGCTGGAGGCATCAGGCTACATGAATTCAAACTATGCTACAAGACTACAATAAACAAAACAGCATGGTACTGGTAGCAAAACAGATATATAGACCAATGGAACAGAAGAGAGGTCTCAGAAATAACACCACACATCTACAACCATCTGATCTTTGACAGAGGACAAAAACAAGCGATGAAGAAAGGATTCCCTATTTAATAAAAGGTGCTGGGAAAACTGGCTAGCCATATGCAGAAAACTGAAATTGGACTCTTTCTTTATACCTTATACAAAAATTAACTCAAGATGGATTAAAGATCTAAATGTAAAACTTAAAACCATAAAAACTCTGGAAGAAAACCTAGGCAATGCTATTCAGGACATAAGCATGGGCAAATACTTTATGACTAATACTTCAAAAGCAATTGCAACAAAAGCCAAAATTGAGAAATGGGATCTAAGTAAACTAAAGAGCTTCTGCACATCGAAAGAAACTATCATCAGAGTGAACAGGCAGCCTATGGAATGGGAGAAAATTTTGCAGTCTATTCATTTGATGAACATATTAAGAATCTATAAAGAACTTAATTTACAAGAAAAAACCCCATCAAAAAGTGGGTGAATGATATAATATTGGGGTTCAGGGGTTCAAGGTGCCCTCAGCTTCCCTGAGAGGATATTTCTCCAGGTTCTTGGTCTCCTGCCCTCTCAAGAATGATAGAGGGGACCACAGCGCGGTGCGCAATAAATGCCAGACTCAAGTGTTTGTAGAAAGTGATTTATCTAAAGAGAGAGAGAAACAGGAGAGGGAGAGAGGAAGAAACAACTAACTCTCACACTGAGTGAGAGAATCCAGAAAGATGGAATCCAGGAGAGGAAAGCAGCTTCCACAAGAGTGTGAGGGAATAAAGAGAAAGATGGAGTTTAGGAGGCGAAGACAGGCTTGCATGAGAGAGTATGGAAGGGGACTCCAGAGGTAAAATCCAGGAGAGAAAGACGGGTTCTACGAAGGGAGTGTTCATGGAAGGGGACCCAAACATGGAGTCTGAAGGAGTGTGGAAGAAGGGGACTTTTAACCTGGGAGGAACGCCCACCATCTCTAAGACCCCAGGCCAATGAAAGGGGTTCCTTAGAACTTCCACTGGAGTGATTGACTTAGTTTCTTCCCATGCCCACAAAATTCAAACATAAACCATTAAATCTCTCAGATGGAGAGAGATGGGAGGGGGGCATGGTGCTGGGAAGTTCTTTCCCTTAAAACTATGCCCCCTTGTGGACCCAGAAAGAGAACACATTCCCTCAGTATGAATAGACAATTCTCAAAAGAAGACGTTTATGTGACCAACAAACATGAAAAAAAATCTCATCATTATTGGTCATTAGAGAAATGCAAATCAAATCCAAAATGAGATACCGTCTCATGCCAGTTAGAATGGCAACCATTAAAATGTCAAGAAACAACAAATGCTGGAGAGGATATGGAGGCATAGGAAGGCTTTTACACTATTAGTGGTAGTGTAAATTAGTTCAACAATTGTGGAAGATACTGTGACGATTCCTCAAGGATCTAGAACCAGAAATGCCATTTGACCCAGCAATCCCACTACTAAGTAAATACCCAAAGGATTATAAATAATTCTACTATGAAGACACATGTACACATATGTTTATTGCAGCACTATTCACAATAGCAAAGACTTGGAACTGACCCAAATACCCATCAGTGATAGACTGGAAAATACAAAAAATTAGCTGGGCATGGTGGCACGTGCCTGTAATCCCAGCTACTCAGGAGGCTGAGGCAGGAGAATTGCCTGAACCCAGGAGGCGGAGGTTGCAGTGAGCCGAGATCGCGCCATTGCACTCCAGCCTGGGTAACATGAGTGAAACTCCGTCTCACAAAAAAAAGAAACAAAAAACAAAAAAAAAATAGACTGGATAAAGAAAATGTGGCACATATACACCATGGAACACTATGCAGCCATAAAAAAGAATGAGTTCATGTCCTTTGTAGGGACATAAATGAAGCTGGAAACCATCATTCTCAGCAAACTAACACAGGAACAGAAAACCAAACACTGCATGTTCTCACTCATAAGTGGAAGTTGAACAATGAAAACACATGGACACAGGGAGGGGAATATCACATACCCGGGCCTGTCGGGGGATAGGGGGAAAGGGGAGGAAGAGCATTATGACAACTAATTCATGTGAGGCTTAAAACCTAGATGATGGGCTGATGGGTGCATCAAACTACCATGGCACATGTATGCCTATATAACAAACCTGCACATTTTGCATATGTATGCCAGAAGTAGGAGAAGTAAGAGAGTCCAAAAAAAAAAAAAGGGATTTTGGTGTATAAAATACTCTGTACACCAAACCCCTGAGTCACAATTTTACCTATATAACAAACCTGTACATGCACCCCTGAATCTAAAATAAAACTTAAGAGATTCTTTTTCCTTTAATTTTTTCAGTTGGCATATAGTTATTGTACATATTTATGAGGTACATAGGGATATTTCAATACATATAATGTATAGTGATCAGATCAGGATAAGTTGCATATCATCATCAATACATTTATTTCTTTGTGTTGGGAACATTCAATATCTTCCTTTTATCTAATTAAAAGTACATAATATATTATTGTTAACTGTAGTCATCTTACAATGGTATAGAATACTAGAACTTATTCTTGCTATTGTGTTGTGATGTTGAATCCTTTGAAAAACCTCTCCCTTTCACTCCCTTCCACTAACCCTTTTCAGACTCTAGTATTTTCTTCTCTGATCTCAACTTTATTAGCTGCCACATATGAATAACACTATGTGATATTTGTCTTTCTGTACTCGATTTATTTAACTTAACAAAGTGAACTCCAGTTTTACCCATGTTGCTGTGAATGACAGAATTTCATTCTTTTTTATAGCCTAATCACATTCCATTGTGCATATAACTCACATTTTCTTTATCCATTTATTTGTTGGACATCTAGGTTGATTCTACATCTTGGCTATTAGGAATAGTGCTGCTATAAACACGATGGTACAGATGTTTGATATACTGATTTTCTTTCCTTTGGATAAATGTCTGGTAGTGAGATTACCGATTATATGTGGTAGTTCTATTTGTAGATTTTTTTTCAACCTCAATACTGTTCTCCAAGTGGCTATATTAGTTTACATTCCCACTAGCAGTGTAGAAACATTCCCCCTTTCTCTGCACCCACAGCAGCATTTGTTATTTTTTTGTCTTTTTGATAATAGCCATCCTAAATGGGATAAGAGGATACCTCGTTGTGGTTTTGATTGACATTTCCCTGATGATTACTGATGTTGAGTATTTTTTCATATTTTCATTGCCCATTTATACATATTCTTTTGGAAATAACTGTTGAGATCATTTGCCTATTTTTAATGGGATTGTTTGTTTCTTGCTGTTGAAATGTTTGAGTTCCTTGTATATTCTGGATAATAATCCCCTGTCAGATGCATAGTTTTCAAATATTTTTCCCATTCCGTAGGTTGTCATTTCTGTTGGGTATTTCCTTTGCTATGGAGAAGATTTTCAGTTTGATATAATCTCATTTGTTTATTTTTGCTTTTCTTGACTGTGCTTTGAGGTCTTATTTATAAAATATTTTCCCAGACCAATTTTCTGAAGTGTTTCACCTATATTTTCACCTAATAATCTAATAGTCTTACCTTTAGGTTTTTGATCCATTTTTAGTTAATTACTGTATAGGATAAGATGTGGGGGTCTAGTCTCATTTTTCTGCACATGAATATCCAGTTTTTCCAGTATGACTTATTGAGGAGACTCTCCTTTCCCCAGTAGGTGTTGTCAGTGTCTTTTATCAAAACTCAGTCAGCTATAAATGTTAACTAATTTTCCAATTCTCTATTCTCCTCTGTTGCCCTGTGCATCTGTTTTTATGCCATTACCATGCTGTTTTGTTTACTACAGTTTTGCAGTATATTTTGAAGTCTTGTGTCAGCTTTGTGCTTTTTGCTCGGAATTGCTTTAGCTATTCAGTTTTTTCTAGTTCTATAAAAATTTTAAGACTTTTCTAATTCTGTAAAGAAAGTCATTGGTATTTTGATAGGAATTGTATTTAATCTGTAGATTGCTTTAGATACTATGGTTATTTTAACAATATTTTTGGAACCATGAGTATGGGCTGTTGTTCCATTTGTTTTTATCCTCTTTAATTTGTTGTCAATGTTTCGTAGTTTTCCCTATAGAAGCCTTTTACTTCTTAAATTTATTACTAGGGTATTTCCTTTTTTTGTAGCCATTTTAAATGGCATTATCTTCTTGGTTTCTTTTTAGCTATTTTGTTGTTCATGTATAGCAATGCTACTTGTTTTATATGTTAATTTTTAACTTTACTAAATTCAACAATTCTAAAAGATTTTTGGTAGAGTCTTTAGCATTTTCTATATATAAGATAATATTGTCTGCAAAGAGAAACAATTTGACTTTTTATTTTCTAATTGGGATGCTTGTTATTTCTTCCCCTTATTTAGTTGTTCCTGCTAGGACTTCTAGTACTATGTTGACTAAAAGTAGCAAAAGTGGGCACCCTTCTCTTCATCCAGTTCCTACAGGATGTTAGCTGTGAGTTTGTCATATATAGCCTTTATCGTGTTAAGGTACCCTCCTTCTATACCTAACTTATGGAGAATTTTTACTATGAAGGAATGTTGAATTTTACCAAATGCTTTTACTGCACCTATTGAAGTGATCATATTTTTGTCTTTCATTCTGTTGATGTGATATATCACATTTATTGATTTGCATGTGTTGAACTACTCTTGCATTCCTAGGACAAATCTCACTTGATCATTATTATCTTTTCGATTTATTGTTACTCTTTGTTTGCTAATATTTTGTTGAGTATTTTCATGTCTATGTTGAACAGAAAGGTTTGCCTGTATTTTTCTTTTTTTGTTGTGTCTGTCTGGTTTTGGCATCAGAGTTATGCTTATGTCATGGAATGATTAGGAAGAGTTCCTTCTATTTCCATTTCTTGGATAACTTTGAGAAGAATTGATATTATTTAAAGGTTTGGTAGAATTCAGTGGTGAAGTCATCCAGTCCTGGACTTTTCTTTTTTGAAAGACTTTTTATTACTGATTCAATTTCATTACTTACATTGTCTTTCAGGTTTTCTCTTTCTTCTTGGTTCAGTCTCTATAGGTTATATGTAAGCAGGAATGTCTCTATATCCTCTAGGTTTTTTAATTTATTGGCATATAGTTGTTCATAGCAGTCTCTAACAATCCTTTGTATTTCTGTGTTATCCATTGTGGTGTATACCTTTTTATTTCTATTTATTTGGGTCTTCTCACTTCCTTTCTCAGTCTAGCTAACAGTTTGTCAATTTTGCTTATCACTTTAATCAACTTTTTGTTTTGTTGGTCTTTCATGTTTTTTAGTTAAATCTTGTTTATTTCTAATCTGATATTCTTCTACAAATTTGGAGTTTGGTGTGTTCTTGCTTTTCTAGTTTCTTGAGATACATTATTGGGTTGCTGGTTGAACATATTTCTAGTTTTTTGGTGTAGGCATTTATTGCTACAATTTGTCTCAATACTGATTTTGCTGTGTGCCATAGGTTTTCACATGTTATGTTTCTGTTTTCATTTGTTTCAAGAAATGTTTTATTTCATTCTTGATTTCTTCCTTTACCCATTGGTAATTCAGAAGCATGCTGTTTAACTTCCATATATTTGTATAGTTTCAGGTGTTCCTTTTGTTATTTACAACTAATTTTGTTTCATTGTGGTTAAATAAGATACTTAATACGATTTTGAATTTTTAAAAAAATTTTTATAATGTATTTCTTGTTCTAACATATGGTAAATCTCAGAGTGCTCCATGTGCTGATGAAAAGAATTTGTATTCTACAGGTGTTGGGTGAAATGTTCTGTAAATGTCTTTTAGTTCCATTTCATCTATGGTATAGTTTAAATCCGATGTTTCTTTGTTGATTTTCTGTGTAAACAATCTGTCAAATGCTGAGAATGGGGTGTTGAAGTCCCAGCTATTTTTGTATTGGGGTCTATCCTTTAGATCAAATAATATTTGCTATATATTTGGGTCTATCTCTCCCTTTAGATCAATAGACCCCAATACCTCTAAAGGGTGAGATAGATGTGTCTGGATGATCTATTGTTGGATGCACATATATTTACAATTATTATATTCTTTTTCTGAATTGATTGGTTTATTATTAGAATACAGTCTTCTTATCACTACACATTTTGACTTGAAGTGTATTTTGTGTGGTATAAGTATAGCTACTACTGCTTACTTTTGGTTTCTCTTTGCACGAAATACATTTTACCATTTCTTCACTTTCAGTCTATGTCTTTAGAGGTGAGATGAGTTTCTCATAAGTAGCATATAGTTATGTCTTGGTTTTTTTATACATTCACCCAGTTTATATTTTTAAATAAATTTATTTTCTTTTAATTGAAGGCTATTTTTGATAGGTGAGGACTTACTCTTGTCATTTTTTGGATTCTTTTCTGGATTTTTTTTTTCATACATCCTTTGTTATTTGTATTTCTTATTTTTGCAATTGGGTGTTTTTCTATAGTGACAATATTTAATTCCTTTCTCTTTGTCCGTTGTGTATTGGCTCTACTGGTAAATTTTGTCATTTTGCATGTTTTCATAATGGTGGTTATCTTTTCCTTTTAGATGCAAGACTCCCTTGAGTATTTCTTATAAGGCCAATCTCTTGGTAATGAATTTTCTTAGTTTTTACTTGTTTGTAAAATATTTTATTTCTCCTTCATTTCTGAAGGATAGCTTTCCTGGGTGTAATATTCTTGGCTGCCATGTTTTTTTTCTTTCAATGTTTTGAATATATCATTCCAGTCCCTCCTGGCCTGTAAAGTTTCTGTGAGAAATCCCTTTAGTCTAATGGGAATTTCCTTATTGTGACTTGATACATTTCACTTGCTGTTTGTAGAAGTCTTTATCTTTGACTTTTGACAACTGGACTGTAATCTGCCTTGGAGAATACTTGTTTGAATTGACTCTATTTGGGGTTCTTTGCAATTCCTAGATCTGCATGTCCATCTCACCCACAAAACTTGGGAAGTTACCAGCTATTGTTTTATTAAATATGTTTTTTAGACCTTTCCTTTCTCCTCTTCCTAAGGAATGCCCCTAATGTGAACATTTGTTTGTGTAATGGTGTCCCATAAATCTTGTAGCCTTTCTTAATTCTCTTTTATACATTTTTTATTTGTGTTACTTCAAAAGACTTGTCTTCAAGTTTAGAAATTCCATCTTTGCTTGGTCTACTCTATTGATGAAGCTCTCAATTTTATATTTTATTTCCTAAATTGAATTCTTTAGCTCTAGGATTTCTGTTAGTTATTTTTTGTAACTTTTACCTCTTTGTTCAATTTCTCATTTAACTTATCAATTATTTTCCTGATTTCATTGAATTGCCTATCTACCTGCTCTTACATACCATTGAGTCTCCCTAAGGTTATTATTTTGAATTGCTTTTCTAGCATTTGGTATATCTCCTTATGGTGAAGATCTATTACTGGAGAATTATTGTAACTATGACACATCTAGTGTCATAGTTATTTTTTCCATTTTTTGAAGTAGGTTTCATAGGGAAATAATTATTTATATGGGCGAGTCTTGGGGTATCCACTCAGCGGGGTGCATTGGCCTGGTCTAGGTAAACACAGTAGTGTAGTCTCCATGTAATTTCTTCAGCTGTGATCCATGTTAGTGACATTTGTGTGTCTCGGTGGCCTAGGCTGAGAGTTTGTGATGGTGGTGGCATGGATTTGCCAGAGGTAGGCCCACAAAGGTGTTTCTCAGGTTGGAAACATAGGTGTACATAAAGTGGATCAGTTGACTTGGGGTCTGGCTCACTGGGGTTGGGGCCATGGGGCTGTTATTCTGACTGGGTGGAGGAAGAGGGTGCATGCCCATTAGGGGCAACTCACAGGGCTGTTTCTCAGGCTCAGGATGTGGGCACAAGGCTACTCAGTTGGCCTGAGTGTATGTCTTCTGGAAGCAACTCACAGCAGTGTTTCTCAGGCCCTGATTGCAGGTGTAGGGACTTTGCTCAGCAAGGGTATTTCTGGGTGGGTGACAGTACCATAGGGCTGTTTCTCAGGGACCTATCCCACTTGGGAGAGCATGCAGAGTGGTTTGGCTGGTTCAAGAGTAGGATTGCCTTGTGCAGGACTGATAGACTGTCCCAGTGGCTGGAAGTGTAGACAGTGAGGTTTTTTCTTCTCTGCTGTACAAGACCGGAGTCACAGCGAATCCTGGTCTCAGGTTCCATGCAGCTGGAGTTGTGGCATTCAGCCACAGTGGTGAATGGAATGAAGATGAAGCCCAGTGCTGAAGAGGTACAGTAGCTACTGGTTCCCAGAAAAAGGTGCATCCCAGAGGTGGCTCTGGTCTCAAGATGGTGCCATGCTGCAGCAGCTTGGCTCACAGAAGATATATGATGGGTTGGGAGTGCATACCTTGTTTTCCTGATCTAGGGCAATGAAGCTGTGTGAATTCCTGGCAGCTCCCCAAACTGAGCTCAGGGCATGCAAGACTCTGAGGTTTTTCTGTAGTAAGGACTGTAGGGGCTTATGGTGGCAGTGGGGGCTGGTGAGAACCTGCTAACATTTTCCCCAAAAGGGGAAGTCCCTCCAAACTCTGGACCAATCTGAGACAGGGCTCCAGAAATTGGATATCCCCATGCTGTCCTCCTGAGTTTCTAATTGCCACAGGTGTCTCTCCTCTCCCCCTGCCCCTGCTATACTTACTGTTCTCCCTTTTACTCTCCAGGAAAATCTTAGCTATTTATTTGTTGTGTTGGCCTTGTCTTGTGGGGGAAATGAACACCAGGCACCTCTGGTCAGCCGTCTTGCTCCCCTTGACTCTTTGTGCCTCCTTTTTTGAACAGAAATATCTTCAGACGATGCCCTGTGACTGTGATGTCTTGATTGTCAGGTAGGTAGGGGATGAATAGCTTGTCTCTTTAATTTCACAGATCAAGAAGAATTGCACTCAGGAGTTGTTCTTAAATAACTGTATCCAGGAAGCTTTACACTCACCTGGACCTGACTTAGCTTATGAGATTCTGAACTTTGAGGTGATACTAAGATAATACCAAGCAGTAGCAAAAATGTGGATAAATAAGGACCTTCATGCAGTTTTGCTAAAGAAGATTTTTATTTTTTGTGCTTTCTTGACATGTAATAATTGTATCTATTTTAGGATATAGAGTAACATTCAATACATATATATATAAAATGTATAATAATCAAATCATGGCATTTAGCATATCCACCTCAAACATTTATCATTTCTTTGTGTTGGGAACATTCCTTTCTTCTAGCTATTTAAAAATATACAATAAATTATTGTTAATTATAGTTATACTACAGTGCTATAACACCCCAGAGCTGCTTCCTCCCATCTAGCTGTGATTTTGTATTCATTAACCAAACTCTCCATATCCTTCCCTCCACCCTACCCTACCCAGCCTCTAATAACCACAATTCTGTCTACTTCTACACTCTCAACTTTTATAGCACCCACGTATGAGTAAGAATATGCAGTATTTATTTTTCTGTGCCTGACATTTCATTTAACAAAATGTCCACCGGACTCACCCAGTTTGCTATGAATGGCAGGAATTCATTTTTTATGGCTGAATAGTATGCCTTTGTGTATATATCCATTCATCTGTTGATGAACACTTAGGTTGATTCCATATATTGGCTGTTGTAAGTAGTGTTGCCTTATACATGGGAGTGCAGGCATCTCTTAAGACATTTTGGAGGGAAAAATGGCAACGCTTGGCAAAAGTAAAAGTATTCATACCCTACAACCTTAGCCATTTTACTCATTGGTAGGGAAGCTCACAAAGGACCATAAGAAAACATGTATGATGATATTCATTACAATATTGCTTCTGATGCTAAAGTCGGAAGCAACCTAGAGGCCACCATTAAAATAATGAATAACTAAAATGTAGCATAGACTTTTGATAGGTGACAAATAGAGTAGTCAGAAGAAGCTAGAGGTGTACAAACAATAATGTTAAATCTTTTTAAAAGTAGGGTTGAGCAAATACATGCAACAAAATAAATTCTGTAATACAATTTATATAAATTTAAAAAACACGTTTGCCAAATAAAACTTTGTTTTTCACTGGTACCTATCTAAGTATGGGCATTAAATGCTCTGTAGTGGGTGCCTATAAAAGGAAGAGAAATGAATATAAAATTATAGGCAATAAAGGATAAAAAGATGAAATAATTGATGCTAATGAATTATGAGCTGAGGAATGATTACCTCATCTCTTAAAGTCTGAGGCCCATGAGAAATAAAACAAACAGAGAGAAGCGAAGAAACAGCTACTAGAAGACATAAGGAGATCAGAGACAGGAGGGGGGAAGGCAAAGTGGCTAAGAGGTGTATGGTATTTTTGGCTAAGGAGCATGGGGGTCACTATGAGCCATTCGCAACTCTAGCCTCTATAGCTAACTTCCTTCATGATTGACACCATCCTGGCTCTTTTTCAGGCTTTTTCACATGCTACATTATGAGAAAAGTGTCAGGAATTATGAGTACCTTAAGTTGGAGAAAAATTCAGGGTGATGTGTGTTGTTTTTCTAGCTAATGCGTGGAAGGGAATGATGATAGAAGGGGTCTGACGCACTGTTCTACTAGGGTAAATATACTTGAAAACTTTTATAATCAATCAAATTTCCCAAATACGAGTATCTGAAGCATCTTGGGAAAGCAAGTAATTTGAGGTCTCTGGCTCCTGATTCTCTTTTCAGTGCATCAAATTCCTCTTAAAAACAGGTTGGAGGGCATTTTAAAAATGACTAATTGGGTAAGATTCATATCATAGTCAGAAACCGTGTTGCATTAACGCAATTTGAAAATGCTGCTCTTGGCCACATTTATGTCTTATTAACAGTATAAAAACATTAAGGTGACTTGCTTGGGCAGCCAGTGATACTGCTAGCCTCTCTGGCACCCATATTAATTACAAAGTCATCCTTGAAAGGGCAACGTGATAAGGTTGGCTGAGGATGAATAGAAATATGGGACTGTGTTTTTCTGTTTCTCTCAGTTCCTTCTCCACCGAAACCTTAATGGTACTTGGGTAAATGACATTCAAGAGCTACCAATTCTGAGACCCTTAATGCATTGAATCCAGGGAGGGAAAAAGTGTTGTGTATTACAAAAAGCAGGTCAGGAGAGATTGCTCATGCCCATTGAAAAAATTAAAAACTCATTGCTTGCTCGGGAAGCCAGGTGTGAGAAAGAGATCTAATATCCATCTGGATACTTAAAATAATACAGAGGAGGAAATTCATAAAATTGAAATGAAGAGGAAAGCAACAGATCCGCAACTGGAGTAGGAAACAGGGTTAGACTGACTTTCCTAGCCTACTAAATAACGAAAGTATCAGCAGGCTGAAATATCCTGGAGAAAATAATGGCAGAGATTCATCAAGTGCCATGTTTTTTCACATGTGTTAATTGTGCTGATTTTTATTATTAATGCAACTTTTAGTACATGTCATAAAATCTGAGATTCTGTATATCGACACTCTTTGGATTTTGTACTTTAAATGTATAGGGCTCTATTAACCAAATCTGTGCTAAAATGCTAAAATTTCTCTAAAATGAGAAATGCACATGCAACTGAGCAAGTATCATCTTGGTAGCTTTTCTAAGCAGAGGGAAAGCATCCATTTGCAGAGCAGATAATAAGGCATATTCATCTAAATTCTATTCTTCAAAGTAAAAGTCAACTGTCATAAAAAACCAACCCCTTATGTGAAGGTACAATTACATCTTTCTAATTTATCTATTCATACAAAAAATGCCGAGTTTCCAGAGCAGTGAAGGGAATGACCAGAGAGAGATTTTTTACCTACACTTTTGAAGACTAGAATTCAGATGGCTAATACCCTATTATGATAAGTAAATTCAAAAAAAATAGTACAATAAGCACAAATAATATAACAGCCCTTTAGAAAACCGAAGTCATATTATTGTAGAATATATTATTTGCCTTGCTGAAAAACATAGCCTTAGTCCTTCCTGGAGGAATTAGAATTTCTTAACCATCTATGTAAGGAGAGGCCAGAAATCACCAGAGTAAATGGGATGAGTAAGGACGGGAACATTCAGTCCAGGCAATTAAATGCAAGAGGTCAGCGAAGGATACTCCATGACCACTGACAGATGGCAACTTCCTTTGCAGCCAGAAAGGGTGGTTGTCACTAAAAACCCTCCAGTGAATTCTCTGCCTTGGAGTTTACCTGGAGGAAGGGGGTGAGCAGATGCTTTAATGATATGCATTCCCCTCGGCAGCAGGGACAAAATACTTAAGGACTCAGAATCACATTGCCAGAGGTGCTTAAAAAATTTATTGTCAACAGATGGATGTATCAGTGACTGTAAAGGGCAAAGAAGCAGATTTTCACAGATACTAGGAAGAAGATTCCACTGTGTTCTGATGCCCTGATCCTGTATGCATGCAGGCTCCAAAAAAACGACTGTTGGATCCTTAATGAACTATAACGTCCTTAGGAGGCAGTCGAGAGCAGAGGATACATCACGAACTTTTGAGTGCCTGAACCTAAATTCCTTCCATTGCTTTTCTGAAATTTACTAATTTTGTGAAAACCTCAGTCTTTTACTCTGCAGAGTAAGGACAGTAAAATCCTTTGAGGATGCCCACGGTAACGGAAAGAACACAGTGCCTGGCACATAATGTAGCCTCAATGAATTGTCTCTAATCTTATTATCATTATTATTATTACTGTTAACCTTTAGTACTTATGTGTTGACATTCTTATACAATTTTGGAAAGAGCTTTCAGAAGTCACTCCTTGGGATCAATGGTAATGTTATTTTGACCTGTGATTTGTATGATGAACACTTCTCTAAAAGGCAAACATAACAGTATTTTTAGAGGATTGTCTATGTTTGAGATTCAAATACCATTCATATTTGAGATTATTGTAACAAGAAAAAAGAAATTTCCAAAATCAAGCTAAAAGAAAAGAGAAGTCTGAGAAGTAGATCCAGAGAAGGAAAAATGAGCTGTGGAAATTATTGACATGCCCAAACTACCAAAATTAACCTACGGATCTAGTAAACCACTATCAAATAATGAGCATATAAAGTTCCTCTAAACAGCATTTCTCTCAAAGTGTACATGTGTGTCTTATCTGGTGTGCACAGCAGAGGGGATCAATGTTCTGTGTACTCTGAATTTCTGCCTGCTATACAGCAGTTGAAAACTGAAAAAGATCCAAAAGAGTGATAGAGATGATGGAGGGCATAAAATTTGTTTTAAAGCCAGAAAAGCAAAGGGCGAAGATGCGTGGGACTCAATAATAAAATGTTTCTAAAATGAAAAAAAGACACTCTCTCCTGATAGTTTTTTTACTGAAATTACCCTGATGCCTTCTTCTACATACTCTCAACTTTTGTCTCACAAAAGTTCTGACAGCAAGTAAGCAACTCTCAGTTGCATTTCACAGGTGAGGAAAATAGAGGGTTAGCCACTGGGGGTGATTGAAGGAGACTCAGGTTTGAAGCTGGGACTTGCTAACAGACTGCCTTGCTCTGTTTCCAATACCTCACCCTCTCTACACACAGAGACTCAATGGAATCTCTTTCTCTTGAGAATTCTAAGAATAGATTTCATCTTTGAGAGATGCAATTCTCTCTTGGAGAGAGAATTAATGATAGCTTCTCCCATCAATATTCTTTCCAGCTTCTGATGCCTCTGCATTTTCCATCTCTGAGCCTGGGCTACTGGTTGACCTACTTTGGAAGCAGAAGAAAAAGAACATATAATAGAAGAAGGAGTAGCACCAGAATGTCATAAGTACCTCTGAATTTTAATGAGGTGGCTATAAAATAAAAATTTTGCATATGATGACAGCTTCACACAGCATTGCCTAGGGTGTTATGAAATGTATAAGCTGTATTGACAGTATTGTCAAAAACAAACTTAAAAATAGAAAGTATATACCTATATGTCAACAACAGCTTTGAGATAGGCTGATGTCAGTACACAGCAGCAGCCTGCGAAACAGTTTGACCCATATGAACTTTGAATATTTTTGGGAACTGAATAACTATACACAAACTGGCATTTTCTGGGATGTCTTTTCCTGCTATCTATCCTTGCCTGTGTTCAATTAAATGCCTTACCATTTCTTAATCTCACTGATTTCCAGGTCCTTCATCTATAAAATAAGGATAATAGAATCTAACTCACGAGATATCCCCAGAGATAAGTAAAATAATGCAAGTAGAGCGTTTACATGATGTTGGTATATATAACTGCCGTTAAGTGCTGTTAGCTTTCTTCATGAGTGTCCTTTCTCAGGCTCTGCCAAGAATAAATATAACCTTGAGCACCACTGCCCTTCAACCTAGAAGTCAGTGCCACTGCTGCTTGTTGTATTGTAATCTTCAGCACCAGCTCCAATGAACAGAGATATTCCTTTTCTAGGGCTGCCCTAGAAGAATATTTTGAACTGGGTAGCTTTAAACAACAATCACTTACTCTCTCACAGCTCTGAAGGCTAGAGGGCTAAATCAAGATGTGAGCAGGGCCATGCCCCTTCTAAGACTCACTAGAATCCTTCCTTTCCTCTTCCTAGATTCTGGTGGAGGCCATCAATCCATGGTGTTCTTGGTTTATAGAAGCATCACCCCAGCCTCTGCCTCTGTCACCCTATGCAGTTTCTTGCATGTGTCTCTGGCTTCCTGTGACATTTTCCTCCTATAAGGACACCAGTCGTATTGGATTAAGGCCTACCCTAATGGCCTCACTTTAACTTGATCATATCTGTAAAGACCCTATTCCCAAGTAAGGCTACATTCACAGGTACTGGGGATTAGGACTTCAACATATATTTTGTAGGGGCATGCAAATCCATGACACCAGTTTCTCTTCCTTGTTCATTTATTTATGCAATTAACTTTTTTTCTTATGTGCCATGCAACATGCTTAAAAGCAAGACAGATAGTGGTCCCTACTCTCCTGGAAATACCAGTGTAAAGAGGAAGAAAAACATTAGAGAAATAACAAAGAAATGACTGACTATGATATTAGTGACAGAGGGTGTTATGAGAGCATATAACAAGAATCCCTAACTTAGTCCTTGGGAAAGGGAAGACTTCCCTGCAGAACGGGAAACCAAGCAAGAGCAAGTGAGCTCAAGGAATTGGGTGGCTGAGGCAGCAAGTTATGTGCAGAGTTCTGTGAGCAGGAAGAAAATAGATACTTGAAAGAAATTAGATCAATGTGTCTAGAGCAGGGAGAGCAAGGGACCAGGGCATAAAAAGTAGCCAAACTTCCAAGGCCAAAAAAATGGCTATAAAGAACTTAATCCTAAGAGCAGTGGCATCTGTAGAGGAATTCTAGGTAGAGAAGTTTACTTATCAGGTTGTTGCCTGCTACCACTTATGCTGAATAAACCGCTAACCAATTTTCATAGCTTCACAGACTCCATGTAGAAGCCAATTCTGTGCCTCTTAGCTAAAGCTCTTCCAGATTCTGAGCAAGTTTTCTTTTCTGTTTCATGGTCATTAATATCATAGTTAATGTCCGCATCATCTCCACTCTGCATTCATTTCTTCTCTATAGGATTATATTCCATATTAGTTAGATATCTATCACCAGAACACTATCTGGACCTCAAATAAGAGAAGGCCTGGAACACTTGATTCAAAAGCCTTTATTATGTACATATATATAGAAATAACATATCTATACATACACACACACACAAATCAACTTGTAGTTAGCCCTTTAACAGAGTGTAAATGAAAAATACAAAGCGATAGAGAAAGTATGTTAAGCTTTATGATTGAACAAGATAAGCCCTTTTCACCTGATTGGAAATGTCAAGGAACTCTCCCTATAAATTCTACAAAACTGATTTTTTTAAGCTTTTACAATCCGATAACATTAAGTATACATCTGTGTCTTGATGCTCTTTTTCCTTAAATGTTCCTTTATATTGGCTTGGAAACCCAACAAAATCAAATCATACTTTATTTGCAATTTTCAAGCCAATGAAGATAAATTGCAGTGGTTTATCCAAATACTTGATTCACTCTACATCTGTAAAATATTTTAAGTGCAATGGGATCATATTAAATTCTAGGCTCTAAAGAAAAAAAATTACTTTATTTGACTCTGCTGTCTGATACACAGTATTGTTTCACCAGGAATCATAAATACCAGGATTTAGTTTGAGTTTGAGGCCACCCAATGCCTCAGGGATTAATGCTTCCTGGCATTAGGCAGGAATATTAAACTAAGGGAAATGCCCATCTTGTACCTTTAGTAAATGCAATTTACAGTTTAACCATCATATTAAATCCTTTAATTGAAATTTGTAAAACAAACCGCAGTGTTAGTAATTCCTTTATCAGCTTCCAGTTCTCTTTCTACTTAACACCCACCTCTAACCCAGGGGAAATATAGTTCCCAAATGTAATCCTTGAACTTGGGAAAATGTCATTGAATCTTCACATTACCCAACCTTTGTGTTCACTATTCCTGAAAGATAACACACTTTCGTTTGTCATACAAATGTGCTTATTACTTTTTATGGTACAAATGCAGATTAACAGGGGCTTTCTAGCTTAACGTTATCTGGACTTCTGGCTTACACTGTAATTATACGTGAAAAGGAACAATAGTTCAGACAGAACAAGGAACAGAAAAACAACATGGCAACTTAAGAGGTGGAAAGTCAAAAAAGCAAATGAAAAACTATAGCAAAGCTACAGAATAAGAAGTACAGAGTGACCAAAACAATGAGAAAAAGCTAGAATTAGCAAAATATCATTATTGTTTTTCCCCAAGAGGTTGCTCTCTGCAAAGGTAGTTTTTTGTTTTTTATAATTGGTGCTTTACAAATATAAGTGTACAGTGGGCTTTTTCTCCTAATACGCGCCTATATATTTGACAATTTCTCCCTACCTAGAACAGAAAAGTATAAAGGAGGCAAAATCTATTCAAATGTTTAATGATAAACACATCCTCCTACCACCTTAAACCACAAACCAGAAATGTCCATCAGTTTCACTAGATCACAGGTAGGATCTGATTGAGGGAAAGGTTGGCCAGCCCACAGCATAGGAAAGAGAAGCCTGCATAAGAGGTAAAGAAAAGCCCTCTGAAGAACCCATTTGCTTAAAGGAGCTGAAGCTGACAGGACTGCTCCCATCAAATAGAGGGAGGATGCCCCCGAGCATGAGGCATTTAAACTGTTCCAGGAAGGTGCCTGGGAATTTCCACTCCTCCTAGCTGGCTCATGTGTGTCCATGTTAAACTATTTCATTTTTACTCTGAGGGCAGGTACCTTTCTTCACTGCACAAATATAGCTTTTCTCCCTGGCAGACTTCCCAGGAGTCTTGGTACCAATTTCTATCGGCTACTATTTCCGCCATGTAAAAGCAGATTCTGGCCAAGTTTTCTTCTCTGTTTCATCATCATTAACATTATGGTCAATGTCTGCTCATTCTCTCCACTCTATCTTCATGTCCCCTTTGGTTTTCTCATCCATGTTTGCCAGATTCCAAGCCCAGGACACCATCTAGACCTCAGGATAGAAGGCATGGAATATTCGATGCAAGTATATGAAGAATCAACTCAAAAGCCCCACAGCTATTGGTAGAAAACTAGAGAATACTTTTGAACATTCTCCTGAAACCAGAGGAATGCTTCCCCAGAGGGACTGTCATGAGTACCTTCTACCCCCAGCCCACTCATCACCCTCACCCCAGCAACTCCTGTGCCTCTTCTGGATATGCACCGATGCTTATAGGAAGGTGCCAGAGCCAGTAGGGCCAGACTCTTCCCAGTGCAATTGTCCCTGCCTGTGGCTCCTTTCCACCTCACGCTGTGGTGGGGCAGCAACCCAGTTCTACGTAACGTTCATCGTGGGCTTCCTGTAAACTCCATTTGTGGCTGTGCCTCTGTTCAATGCTGAGCGAGAGAGACCCAGAATCTGCCGAAGTCCCTTGTTGCTGCTGCCATCTGCTGTTCATCTGCCAGGGCATATATGCGGCAATCCCTCCCTCCCCAGACTCCTGGTCAAGCCCCCAGGGAATTCTCAAGCTTCGTTTCAGGTCCTACCATCTTCATTTGCAAATAAAGCCTTGAAATCAGTAAAAAGGCCTCTCCTGCTGCTACCTTCACCTGACATATTGCTTCCAGACTGTAATCTGAGAAACACATTCTCCCAGTAGCTCATGGCCTGAGCCCTCCCTCCTGGAATCTCTTAAGTTTCTGCCACTTTCTTCAGGAGAGGGTTCAGAGTCAGTGCTGTGGGTCCTTTCTAGCATCTAGTCCCACCGCACTGCTGCTAGTTTAGGCAGCTGCTGGTTCCCTTCTCTAAATGAAAGCATATTTACATTTTCTTGACATTTCTATCAGGTTCAACGGAGTAGGGATGGAGGCATACATATGTCTTTGTTTCTGTTACTTGGTTCCATGTTAATTTTCTAGCTTGGTTCTCACAGCCCTTCTATCAAGGATTGAGACTATTTTTCCCAAATGTGAAAATGTAGCTGTTTATCCTTGACTCACAAACACCTAGTAGAAGGCAGGCTTAAATATGCTTATTGAACCTGCAGGAGCTGGAATCCATCAGGGAACATTTTGCTAACCCAGCAAGTGGCACACCAAAAAAAAATGCCTATCTACCCGCAACAAATAATCACCCTCGCGAAAAACACAATAACTTTTTTCTGCATTTTCCAAATGAGTTTCCTGCATACTAAGGACAGTTCCTAAGAAATCAGAGGTGACCTTTACTTTCTGTCCTGCTGAATGCCTGGATCTAAGTGATTCGGTGTCCAAACACAAGTTCTAGAGCTTTCTTCAACATTCCTTGGGTCATTGTGTAAAATTAGAGTCCACATAGCCTTCCTTGGCAAGTCAAAGTTCCCAAGATCACTTTGCAGATGAGGCAAAACTGGAGTTATTGTTGGTGATTTCAATTAGTAGATTAGGAAAAAAGGAAAATACAGATATCCCAAGATCGGTGATATTTCCAGTAAGAATTGCAGTTGTGCATCACTTAATGATAGGGATATGTTCTGAAAAAACATGATTAGGTGATTTTTCATTGCATGAGCTTCACAGGGTGAACTTAACACAAACCTACGTAGCCTGCTACATACTTAGGCTATATGGTATGATCTGTTACTCCTAGGTTACAAACTTGTACAGCATGTTACTATACTGGATACTGTAGGCAGCTGTAACACAACAGAAAGTACTTGTGTCTAAAAGGATATTGGGAGGTTTCATTTTCTACAGTAGCCTCAGCAACAGCCAGCGGAGACTGGAACACAACCATAGGCTGTTTCATAGCCATATTAATTGGTTTGTGCTTTACATTATTACTCCTGGCCACTTTCAAGAAAAGGTCTAATAAAAATACAGTATTATAATTTTTTAATATATTTTATTGCACCTTAGGTTCTGGGGTACATATGCAAAACATGCAGGATTGTTGCATAGGTAGATACATGGAAATGTTGTTTGCTGCCTCCATCTCCCCTCACCTATATCTGGCATTTCTTCTCCCCATGTCATTCCTCCCCAACCTCCCCACCCCCCACTGTCCTCCCCTATTCCCCCACAACAGACCCCAGTATGTGATGCTCCCCTCCCTGTGTCCATGTGTTTTCGTTGTTCAACACCCGCCTATGAGTGAGAACATGTGGTGTTTGTTTTTCTGTTCTTGTGTCAGTTTGCTGAGAGTGATGGTTTCCAGATTCATCCATGTCCCTACAAAGGACATGAACTCAACCTTTTTTATGGCCGAATAGTATTCCATGGTGTATATGTGCCACATTCTCCTTGTCTAGTCCATCATCATTGGAAATTTGGGTTGGTTCCAAGTCTTTGCTATTGTAACCAGTGCCGCAATGAACATACCTGTGCATATGTCTTTATAATAGAATGATTTATAATTCTTTGGATATATACCCAGTAATGGGATTGCTGGGTCAAATTAAATCT
This sequence comes from Cebus imitator, assembly GCF_001604975.1. Taxonomy (NCBI): domain Eukaryota; kingdom Metazoa; phylum Chordata; class Mammalia; order Primates; family Cebidae; genus Cebus; species Cebus imitator. The sequence continues at coordinate 11,807,336 of NW_016107344.1, forward strand.
CTGTTTCTAGGTCCTTGAGAAATGGCCACACTGTCTTCCACAATGGTTGAACTAATTTACACTCCCACCGGCAGTGTAAAAGTTTTCCTATTTCTTCACATCATCTCCAGCATCTATTGTCTCCAGGGTTTTTAATGATCGCCATTCTAACTGGCATGAGATGATATCTCAATGTGGTTTCGATTTGCATTTCTCTAATGACCAGTGATGATGAGCATTTTACCACGTTTTTTGGCCTCATAAATGTCTTCTTTTGAAAAGTGTCTGTTCAGGTCCTTCGCCCACTTTTGAATGGGTTTGTTTTTTCCTTGTAAATCTGTTTTAGTTCTTTGTAGATTATGGATAACAGCCCTTTGTCAGATGAGTAGATTGCAAGAATTTTTTCCCATTTTGTTGGTTGCTGGTTCACTCTAATGATTGTTTCTTTTGCTGTACAGAAGCTCTGGAGTTTAATTTGATCCCATTTGTCTATTTTGGCTTTTGTCGCCAATGCTTTTAGTGTTTTAGTCATGAAGTCCTTGCATAGGCCTGAATATTTTTACCTAGATTTTCTTCTAGGGTTGTCCTGAATGGTTTTGCCTAGGTTTTCTTTTATGGTTTTTATGGTGTCAGGCCTTATGTTTACGTCTTGAATCCATCTGGAGTTAATTTTAATGTAAGGTGTCAGGAAGGGGTCCAGTTTCTGCTTTCTACACATGGCTAGCCAGTTTTCCCAACACCATTTATTAAACAGGGAATCGTTTCCCCATTGCTTGTTTTTGTCAGCTTAGTCAAAGATCAGATGGTTATAGATGTGTGGTGTTGCCTCCAAGGCCTCTGTTCTGTTCCATTGGCCTATATCTCTGTTTGGTACCAGTAGCAAGCTGTTTTGATTACTGTAGACTTGTAGTATAGTGTGAAGTCACGTAGTGTGATGCCTCCAGCTTTGTTCTTTTTGCTTAGGATTGTCTTGGCTATGTGGGCTCTCTTTTGGTTGCACATGAAGTTTCAGGTGGTTTTTTCCAGTTCTGTGAAGAGGGTCAGAGGTAGCTTGATGGGGATAGCATTGAATCTATAAATTACTTTTGGCAGTATGGCCATTTTCACAATATTGATTCTTCCTAATCATGTGCATGGAATGTTTTTCCATCTGTTTGTCTCGTCTCTTATTTTTTTTTTGAACAGTGGTTTGTAGTTCTCCTTGAAGAGGTCCTTCACATCCTTTGTTAGTTGTATTCCTAGGCATTTTATTCTCTTTGTAGCAATTGTGAATGGCAGTTCGTTCTTGTTGTGGCTCTCTTTAAGTCTGTTATTGGTGTATAGGAATGCTTGTGATTTCTGCACCTTGATTTTGTATCCTGAGACTTTGCCAAAGTTGCTTGTCAGTTTGAGACAATTTTGGGCTGAGACCATGGGGTCTTTTAAATAGACAATCATGTCATCTGCAAATAGAGACAATTTGACTTCCTCCTTTCCTAATTGAATACTCATTATTTCTCTTTCTTGCCTCATTGCTCTGGCTAGAACTTCCAATACTATATTGAATAGGAGTGGTGAGAGTGGGCATCCTTGTCTAGTGCCAGATTTCAAAGGGAATGCTTCCAGTTTTTTCCCATTCAGTATGATATTGGCTGTGAGTTTGTCATAAATAGCTTTTATTGTTTTGAGATACATTCCATCGATACCTAGTTTATTAGAGTTCTTGACATAAAGGGCTGTTGAATTTTGTCAAAGGCCTTCTCTGCATCTGTTGAGATAATCGTGGCTTTTGTCTTTAGTTCTATTTATGTGGTGGATTACATTTATAGACTTGCATATGTTGAACCACCCTTGCATCCCAGGGATGAAGCCTACTTGCTTGTGATGGATAAGCTTTTTGATGTGCTGTTGCAATTGGATTGCCGTATTTTATTGAAGATTTTTGCATCTGTATTCATCATGGATATTGGCCTGAAGTTTTCTTTTTCTTGTTGAGTCTCTTCAGGGTTTTGGTATCAGGATGATGTTGGTCTCATAAAATGATATGGGAAGGATTCCCTCTTTTTGGATTGTTTGGAATAGTTTCAGAAGGAATGGTACCAACTCCTCTTTGTATGTCTGGTAGGATTTGGCTGTGAACCCATCTGGACCTGGGGTTTTTTTGGTTGGTAGGCTATTAATTGCTGCCTCAACTTCAGCCCTTGTTATTGGTCTATTCAGGGTTTTGACTTCTTCCTGGTTTAGGCTTGGGAGGGTGCAATTGTCCAGGAATTTATTCATTTCTTCCTGGTTTACTGGTTTGTGTGCATAGAGTTGTTTATAGTAATCTCTGATGATAGTTTGTATTTCTGTGGAATCAGTGGTGATATCCCCTTTATCATTTTTTATTGCCTCTATTTGATTCTTCTCTCTTTTCTGTCTTATTAATCTGGTGAGTGGTCTGCCTATTTTGTTGATCTTTTCAAAAAACCAACTCCTAAATTGATTGATTTATTTTTTGAAGGGTTTTCTGTATCTCTATCTTCCTCAGTCCTGCTCTGATCTTAGTTATTTCTTGTCTTCTGCTGGCTTTTTGAGTTTTTTTTTTTTTTTTTTTTTTTTTTTTTTT
>NW_016107344.1:11810011-11840313 GCF_001604975.1 Cebus imitator
TGCTTTAAATGTGTCCCAGAGATTCTGGTATGTTGTGTCTTCATTCTCGTTGGTTTCGAAGAACATCTTTATTTCTACCTTCATTTCATTGTTTACCCAGTCTACATTTAAGAACCAGTTGTTCAGTTTCCTTGAAGTTATACAGTTCTGAGTTAGTTTCTTAATCCTGAATTCTAATTTGATTGCACTGTGGTCTGAGAGACTGTTAGTTATGATTTCTGTTTTTTGCATTTGCTGAGGAGGATTTACTTCCAGCTATGTGGTCAGTTTTAGAGTAGGTATGATGTGGTGCTGAGAAGAATGTATATTCTGTGGATTTGGGGTGGAGAGTTCTGTAAATGTCTACTAGGTTTCCTTGGTCCAGATCAGAGTTCAAGTCCTGGATATACTTGTTAATTTTCTGTCTTGTTGATCTCTCTAGCATTGACAGTGGAATGTTAAAGTCCCCCATTATTATTGTGTGGGAGTCTAAGTCTCTCTGTAGGTCATTAAGAACTTGCTTTATGTATCTGGGTACTCCTGTATTGGGTGCATATATATTTCAGATCCTTAGCTCTTCTTGTTGCATTGATCCTTTTGCTATTATGTAATGCCCTTGTCTCTTTTGATCTTTGTTGGTTTAAGGTCTATTTTATAAAAAACAAGGATTGTAACTCCTGCTTTTTTTTGGTCTCCATTTGCTTGGTAAATCTTCCTCCATCCCTTTATTTTGAGCCTATCTGTGTCCTTGCATGTGAGGGGGTTTCCTGGATACAGCACACCAATGGGTTTTGGCTTTTTATCCAATTCGCCTATCTGTGTCTTTTGATTGGAGCCTTCAGCCCATTTACATTTAAGGTTAATATTGTTATATGTCAATTTGATCCTGCCATTTTGATGCTAGCTGGTTGTTTTGCCCATTAGTTGATACAGTTTCTTCATTGTGTCAATGCTTTTTACCATTTGGTACATTTTGGAGTGGCTGGTACTGTTTGTTCCTTTCTATATTTAGTGCTTCACTCAGGAGCTCTTGTACAGCAGGCCTGGTGGTGACAAAATCTCTCAGCAATTGCTTGTTCATAAAGGATTTTATGTCTCCCTTGCTTATGAAGCTTAGCTTGGCTGGATATGAAATTCTAAGTTGAAAGTTCTTTTCTTTAAGGATGTTGAGTATCGGCCCCCACTCTCTTCTGACTTGTAAGGTTTCTGCCAAGAGATCTGCTATCAGTCTGATGGGCTTCCCTTTGCAGGTAACCTGACCTTTCTCTCTGGCTGCCCTTAGCACTTTTTTCTTCATTTCAACCCTGGTGAATCTGTTGATTATGTGCCTTGGGGTTCCTCTTCTTGAGGAATATCTTTGCGGTGTTCTCTGTATTGCCTGGATTGGAATATTGGCCTGCCTTGCTAGGTTGGGGAGGTTCTCCTGAATAATATCCTAAAGAGTGTTTTCCAGCTTGTATTCATTCTCTCCATCACATTCGGGTACACCTAGCAAACATAGATTAGGTGTTTTCACATAATCCCATATTTCTTGGAGGCTTTGTTCATTTCTTTTCATTCTTTTTTCTCTAATCTTCCTTCTCATTTTATTTCATGGAGTTGATCTTCAATCTCTGATATCCTTTCTTCTGCTTGGTCATTTCAGCTATTGAAACTTGTATATGCTTCATGAAGTTCTTGTGTTGTGTTTTTCGGCTCCATTAAGTCATTTGTATTCTTCTCTAAGCTATTTATTCTCATTAGCATTTGGTCAAACCTTTTTTCAAAGTTCTTAGTTTCTTTGCATTGGGTTAGAACATGTTCTGTTTTTTTTTAACTCAGAGAAGTTTGTTATTACCCACCTTCTGAAGCCTGTTTCTGTCAGTTCATCAAACTCATTCTCCATCCAGTTTTGTTCCTTTGCTGGTGATGAGTTGTGATCCCTTGGAGGAGGAGAGACATTCTTGTTTGGGGTGTTTTCATTCTTTTTGCACTGGTTTCCTCCCAACTTTGTGGATTTACCTATCTGTAGTCTTTGAAGTTGGTGACTTTTAGTTGGGGTCTCTGAGTGGATGTCCTTTTTGTTGATGATGAAGTTATTTCTTTCTGTTTTTTAGTTTTCCTTCTAACAGTCAGGCCCCTCTGCTGTAGGACTGCTGGAGGTCCACTCCAGACCCTGCTTGCCTGGGGATCACCTGCAGCAGCTGCCGAACAGTAAGGGTTGCTGCCAGTTTCTTCTTCTGTTGTCTTTGTCCCAGAAGGATACCCATCATATGTAAGCCTGATCTTTCCTTTATGAGGTGACTCTTTGGATATGCAGGGGTCAGGGAGCTGCTTGAGGAGACAGTCTGTCTCTTATAGGAGCTCAAGTGCTGAGCTGTGAGTTCTATTGTTCTGTTCAGAGCTGCTGGGCAGGCGTGTTTAAGTCTGCTGCATGGGAACTCATAACTGTCTTTTTTCCCAGGTGCTCTGTCCTGGGAAGGTGGGGCTTTATTTATAAGTTCCTGACATGCTGCTGCCTTTTGTCAGAGCTGCCCTGCCCAGCAAAGAGGTAGCCTAGTCACAGTCTGCCAGCAGAGGCATTGCTGAGCTGCTGTGGGCTCTGCCCGGCTGCAGTGTGACCTTTCTTGGGGTTTTGTTTATAGAGGTATAGTTAGAACTGCCTCGGTAATCACTATCTGCCTCAGTAATGGTGGACTGCCTCTGTAATGGTGGACTGCCTTGGTAATGGTGAATTGCCTCAGTGATGGTGGACTGCCCCTGTAGTGGTGGACTGCCTCAGTAATGGCAGACACCTTTTCCCCAACAGAGTTGGACCATCCCAGGTCCAGCTGTGCTTGCTGTGAAACTCTTAATCCAGAGCGTTTCAGATTGCTGGTCTTTGTCATGGTGGGACCCGCTAAAGCAGATTACCTGGCTCCTTGTTTCCGCCCCCTTTTTTTCAGTTGAATGGGCAGCTCTGTCTCCCAGACATTCCAGGTGCCAGTTGAAATGGTAACCCAGATTTGTGTGAGTTTTTGTGCAGAGACCCACTCTGCCAGCTGAAACAGCCATGCTGGAAACTCATGGTACTTTTCAGCCCAGGAACCTCCTGGTCTGTGGGCAGCAATAACTCGTTTGGATATGTGGTATTCACTTATCCTCTGCATTGTTCTCACTGGGAACTGCACTCCAGAGCTGTTCCTATTCAGCCATCTTGGATCCCTACCAGTATTATAATTTTATGGGACCACCATCCTATATGCAGTCCTGTCATTGAATAAATTGGCATTACACTGCACATGACTGTATTTCTAGGTTTCATTTGCTTTTTTCTATTCCGTTATTTCTTCCCTTCTGACATCTTTTTAAACAGAGAGAATGGGAACTATTGCTTTTCAAAGAACTTCAATGTGCTGGGCTCTGTGTTGGCACTTTCCTGGAGTTTTTTTATTTAGTTCTCCCAAGACCCCTGCAAGGTAAGATTTGCAACCAAGGTTGGTCAGTAAAGGAATTTACTTACAGTCGTAGGTGACAGATTTACAACTCAAATTCAGGTGTCTAATACTATAACTAATGTCCCTTCCTCTACCCCACACCATCTCTCAAAAGATTCATTTTATGGGAATTGTTGAATCAATACATGGATCGATAGATGGCCAAATTAAGGAGGCAGCACACTGCAGTGAGCACCCATTGCACCCACCTCGGTTCAGGAACCCTGGATTTTTCTTGTCCTTTCCACAAACCAGCTGTGTGCCCTTGGACTGTTCATGTAGCCTGTCTGCCTTTCTCATTATCTCCATAAAATTTATTTCAATAGCTGGATTATTTCTAATGTCTTTTTGAGTCTAATATTCTGTGATTCCTATATATAAGTAGATGAAGCTCTTTGAATAAATTAATATATTGGAAATCAAGACACAATTCTTTCTAACTATTCCCATGATATCCCTCCCTTGAAGAACTCAATTTCCAGGCACTAGTGTTCTCATCACCATAGACATTACCGCTTTGACAATGCCATTTTATTCACCTTTAGAATTTAAAAATCGTCCACTATGAGTGCATTACAAAAATCACTCACAGGCAAAGGTTAAAAAGTGGCTGCTGAATATAATGAATTTCTGAAGAGTATTCAGTCCCTGATCCTTCTAATACAGACACTGCTTCTCAATAATAATGGAATGAGAATAATTGGAAGCCGAGTCCTTAAAACACACACCTCATATTCATCCCTCATCTTTGCAGCAGTCCTATCGCAATGGAACAAGAGCCTTTTCATGCTAAAGGAAACTCATTTAGCCTCTTCATTCAGATTTTTATCTTAAGGAGAGGAAACAATAGCCATTTTGATGCCAACCAGAGCCCTCACTTGCACTCCTTGTTGCTAGGATGTGTGGGTGTCCTGTGGGAATTGGGCAAGGATGGAGGAAATTCAGGGCAGCTGTTTTTCTTTTCTCTACCATGCAGTTCCCACTGTAAATTAAGCCTTTCTCAATTTTCTTAGTCTTGAGTTTCAATGGCATTAGCATCTTCCACCTCCGTGTTCATTATCATCCCTGACAAACATGTCCAGAGAAAGGTCTTTCACTGTGGTTCTTGCAACAATTTCTCTAAAGATGTCTTTTGAGGAAACTGACACTCTGAAAGGTAAACAGGTGAAATGTAACTTTAATGTGATAGTATTAAACACACACACAATAACACTATATATTTTCTGTAGTCATATTTATGAGTACAAGTTCGCTGAAACGTCTGAAAGGAGATACAACAAACTCATGATTACGGTTTTGTGGCTTCCTCTGAGGAGTAGAGTGAGGGGAGAGGGACCAGGCAGGATGTGTCAGAGGGATTTTAGCCTGTTCTAAAATGTCTTAACATCTTACCAAGAAAATCAAAACAAAAACATATTCTAAAACTCTAAAACAAAATAAGTCTGAAGAAAATGAAAGGCGTGTACTTGTCTCCTTTCTCCAAATGGTTAGGATAGTTATTGGATCTCTGAGGCCCTTTTGCCCATAGAGAAGTGTGTTCAGTTGTTTACAGTTTGGGGCATGTAGTCATCTACCTCCTACTATCTGACAGGAGAGCCAGCCTGGCGACCCCAAAGAAAATTCAATGATTATTTCACATTTGGTATAACTGAAGATAAACAGGACAGATTGAGAATCTGAGGTAGACAGAAATCAGGAGTGGCCCCTTGTATTAATAACCCTATCCCCGTATCCACTGCACAAGTGTAGGAACTCCTGCCTAGGCATCAAAGTTTCCTGCAAAAACCATCCTGGGATTGGTGAGAGTGACCCAGCAGTCCCTGCTCCTGCCCCTCACTGCCTGCTTTTCCTTCTACCACTTTTCAGTACCCCCCACTGACTCATTTACTCTAATGTCATGCTTTTTTGTCCTTCCTGACCTCATGAAAGTGCCCGTTACCACTCAATCCTGGGTAGCAGTCATACTCCTAGCCTCCTCTTCTAGTTCTGGTACCCTGCAGACCCTTCCTACTCAGAATGTCAATGGGTTAAACAATTATAAGGCAAAAATATTACAGCACACATTGTACTTTGCAGGAAAATATTGAACATGTTTCCCCTGAGGTCAGGAAGACCAAGTTGTCTCTTACCACCAATACAACATTGTTCTGAAGTCATAGCAAGACAAGAATAAAAATTAAACCATATGGGTAGAAAAAACAAATCTGTAATTATCATAGATGACATGTTTTATATAGAAATAATTTCTATTAATCTACAGACAAATTATTTGAACTGGAATTTAGCAGATATATCATGCAAAAATCTATTGCATTTCAACACAGCAATGAAAAGAAGCTACAGGCGCGATGGCTCATGCCTGTAATCCCAGCACTTTGGGAGGCCGAGGCAGGTGGATCATGAGGTTGGGAGATCAAGACCATCCTGGCTAACGTGGTGAAACCCCATCTCTACTAAAAATAAAAAAAAATTAGCTGGGCATGGTGGCATATGCCTGTAGTCTCAGCTATTCAGGAGGCTGAGGCAGGAGGCTCACTTGAACCCAGTCGGCAGAGGTTGCAGTGAATTGAGATTGCACCACTGAACTCCAACCTGGCCACAGAGCAAGACTCTGTCTCGAATGAAAAAAGAGAAAGAAGCTACAAAAAAATTTTTAGATACCATTTACATTAGCATGTAAAACTATGAAGCACCTAGGGAAAATAAACAAAATCTAAGGTCAAGGAGAAAAATTACAAACAGAAAATATAGAACATTTATTATTTTTAAGTGGTCTAAAGTGTAGTGCAGGTATTAAAATGTTTAAATGAATTATGTTTAATGTTTAAATGAAAGTTGGATTATGAAAACAGTATTTTTACAATAAATAACAATGTTCTTGAAATAATAGAAAGGTCACTGAAATCATCTACCTGCTGGATTTGATATATTTTTTGCATGAGCACCTGAAAAATGCCAAATGAACAGGCATAACTTATCTAAAAGTTTATAGGCTGGGCATGGTGGCTCACACCTGTAATCCCAGCACTTTGGGAGGCCAAGGTAGATGGATCACTTGAGGTCAGGAGCTCGAGACCAGCCTGGCCAACATGGTGAAACCCCATCTCTACTAAAAATACAAAAATTAGCCAGGCATACAGGCACATGCCTGTAGTCCCAGCTACTTGGGAGGCTGAGGCAGGAGAATCACTTGAACCCAGAAGGCAGAGGTTGCAGTGAGCCGAGATTACATCAGTGTGCTCCAGCCTGGGCGACAGAGCAAGACTCTGTCTCAAAAATAAATAAATAAAACAGTTTATAAATACTTAGTAAAAATAATAGAAATGTATATAAAATAAAATATTTTTATAACTTTATATTATAAATAAACCAGATAGCAAATACTCTTACATCATTGTAGATTTGTTCACTATATAGAACAAACACTAGTAAGTGGGGAATTAAACTCTATTTAAGGATAAAGAACATAACAAAAAACTCTGTATGGTTTATAACTTTTACATCAACTGAAAATTATCTTTTAGTTTATTTAATAACGTCTAACAAGTTTTATTTTTATTTTTTATTGCATTTTAGGTTTGGGGGTACATGTGAAGAACATGCAAGATTGTTGCATGGGTACACACATGGCAGTGTGATTTGCTGCCTTCCTCCTCATCACCTATATCTGGCATTTCTCCCCATACTCTCTCTCCCCAACTCCCCATCCCCCACTGTCCCTCCCCATTTGCCCCCGACAGACCCCAGTGTGTAGTGCTCCCCTCCCTGTGTCCATGTGTTCTCACTGTTCAACACCTGCCTATGAGTGAGAACATGCGGTGTTTGATTTTCTGTCGTGTCAGTTTGCTGAGAATGATGGTTTCCAGGTTCATCCATGTCCCTACAAAGAACACAAACTCATCGTTTTTTATGACTGCATAGTATTCCATGATGTATATGTGCCATATTTTCCCTGTCCAGTCTATCATCGATGGCCATTTGGGTTGGTTCCAGGTCTTTGCTATTGTAAACAGTGCTGTGGTATAATCTGCTGTTGAATAATAACCACAGACAAATACAGAGGAACACCGGGTGCAGGGCTGAAGCACCTTAATAGGTCTACCAGCAACATTCCCTTAGTCTTATCTGATAAAAACTGCCTCCCATGGTTCCTGAAATCATTGACTGCTTAGTATTCTGAAACCACTACACTTTTTCTTTTCAAGTTTTTCTTTAGGTGGAGTAGTTTAAATATAAGGGCTAATGTGGAGTTTTCTTTATTTTTATGTATTTTTATTGATATATCATAGTTGTACATATTTTGAGGGTACATGTCATTTTCTGATAGATGTATATGACATGTAATGATCAAATCAGGGCAAATGGTATATCCATTACCTTAAATGTTTATCTTTTCTTTGTGTTTGAAACATTATTTTTCTAGCTCTTTTGAAATATACAAAAAAATTAGTGTTAACTACAATTTTTTCTATTATACTATCAAATATTATACCTTACTTCTTCCAACAATATTTTTGTACTAATCAACCAACTTCTCTTGATCCCCTCACTCCCTTCCTAGCCTCTAGTAACCACCATTCCACTTTCCACCTCCATTAAATCCACTTTTTTTTTTTTTTTAGCTCCACATATAAGTGAGAAAATGTACTATTTGTCTTTCTGTGCCTGGCTTATTTCACATAACATAATGTCCTCCAGTTCCCACAATGTTGCCACAAATGACATGATTTCATTCTTTCTATGGCTAATATTACACTGTGTATATGTATCACATTTTTAATACATCCATCTATTGATAGACACAGGCCGATTTCACATCTTAGCTGTTGTAAATAGTGCTGCAATAAGCATGGGAATGCAAACATCTCTTCTGTATATTTGTTTCTTTCCTTTTGGACATATACCGAGCAGTGGAATGCTGGATCATACTGTAGTTCTAATTTTTTGAATAACCTCCCTACTGTTTTTCAAAATGACTGTACTACTTTATATTCTCACCTGAGCATTCCTTTCTCCTCATCCTCACCAGAATTTAATAGTTTTTGTCTTTGGGATAATAATCATTCTAAGTAGGATAAGGTGATATCTTATTGTGATTTTGATTTACATTTCCCTAATGATTAGTGATGATGAACATTTTTGTATATACCTGTCAGCCATTTGTACGTCTTCTTTTGAAAAATATCTATTCAGGTCTTTTGCCCATTTTTTAAATTGAATTATTTGCTTTTTTGCTATTGACTTGAGTCCCTTATATATTCTGGTGATTAATCCATTGTCAGATGGATACTTCACAATTATTTTCTCCCAGTCTGTAGGTCCCTTCACTTTGTTGTTTCCTCCAATGTGCAGAAGTTTTTTAGCTTGATTTAATTGTTCTTATCTATTTCTGATTTGTGTTGTCTGTGCCTTTGTGATCTTATCCAAATAAAAAGTAAAAAAGATTGCCCAGACCAATGTCTTATAGCATTTCTCCAATGTTTCCTTCTAGTAGTTTTATAGTTTCAGGTCTTTCATTTAAGTATCTAATCCATTTCGAGTTGATTTTTTTTACATGGGGAAAGATAGGGATTTATGTTTATTCTTCTTTATATGGCTATCCAGTTTTCCAGCAACGTTTACTAAAAAGACTGTCTTTTTTCCAATGTATGTTCTAAGCACCTTCATCAAAAATGAATTGGCTGTAATTGCATGGATTTATTTCTACGTTCTCAATTCTATTCCTTTGGTTTATGTTTCTGTTTTTATGCCAGTGTCATGCTGTTTTGGTTATAACAGCTTTGTAGTTTAATTTGAAATCAAATAGTGTGATTCCTCCAGATTCATTCTTTTTACACAGGTTTACTTTAGCTACTTAAAGTCTTTTGTAATTTCTTTTGAATTTTAGGATTTTTTTCACCTATTTTCATGAAGAATATCATTGATATTTTGATAGGAATCAAATTGAATGTGTTGGTTGCTTTCGGTAGTGTAGATATTTTAACAATATTTTTCAATCCATAAGCATGGGATATCTTTCCAATTTTTGTATCCTCTTCAATTTCTTTCATAAGTGTTTTATAGTTTCCCTTCAAGGGGTCTTTCATCTTTTTGATTAAATTTATTCCTAGGTAAATTTATTTTTTCATAGTTACTGTAAATGAGATTCCTTTCTTGATTTCTTTTTCAGATTGATCAGTGTTAGCATATGGCAATGCTACTTATTTTTATGTTGATTTTGCATCCTGCAACATTACTGAATTCATTTATCTGTTCTAAGAGTTTTTTTAATGGAGTCTAGGTTTTTCTGAATATGAGATGATGTCACCTGGAATAAGAATAATTTGACTTCTCTCTTTACAACTTGGATGCCCCTTATTCCTTTTTCTTGCCTAATTGCTCTAGCTATGACTTCTGGTACTATGTTGAATAAAAATGGTGAATGTGGGAATTCTTGTTTTGTTCCAGATTTTAGTGGAAAAGTGTCTCATTGTGAGCAGATATATGCAAGCCTCCCCACGAAGTCTGAGGTAGCTGAGAGGCTAAAGAAAGAGGCTGACAAATCTAGTTCCTCAGAAACAAACATTTCTTAGGAACTTATGAACAGTTGCAATGTCTTTGGTGGCCAAGAGATGGTGGGTTCCAGCACCTTTCACTTAGAAAGTATCCTTTATATTGCAAACATTTAGAGTAAAATTATATACAGCTAGTCATGCCTCAGAATTTTTAAAAGACTCTATTAGGGAACCAACTGAAAATATGAAGAAAATTAAAGCTTGATTATTTTTTCTTATAGCCAGGAAATAATTCAAAAGTCAGTCTAAATTGTAGGAAAACAATAAAAACTCAAAAACAATGGTTCGGGCTGGAATCTAATAACTGGTATGCTATAGTTTTATTCTGAAACATAATTTTTTCTTCTCCGGTCCCCCTTTTCTATCAAAGAGAAATCATAGTAAGACCAATTTTTTTCCAAAATAAGTTTTAGTCTTATTATATGTGGCCTGATTATTTGCATAGAGTGCAGCAAGAATAGTGATTGATCACATTGAAATTTTTTGTGTTGGCTTTGCTGAAACTTTCATAAGGATTTTTAGATTAGGCTTTCAAAATCCTTGAGGCTAGGAAGCCAACATCAGACTGTGTTTATAATTCCTGTATGAATTAATTCCTCTCTTCTTGAGGTCCAAAAATATCTTGAGGTTCCTGGTCTTGTCAGAAAGTGACATTCTTTGTTTATGCAAATTTGGGGGATATGAATGCAGTTTATTGCATTGATATACTGTGTAGTGGTGAAATCTAGACTTTTAGCATAATCATCATCTGAATGGTGTACAGTGTACACATCAGATAATTTCTCATTCCTCATCCCCCTCTCAGCCTCCCAGTCTTCCAAGTCTCCAGTGTCTATTATCTCACTCTCTATCTCCATGTGTATGCATTATTTAGCTCTCATTTATAAGTAAGAACATGTGGTGTTTGACTATTTCTAAGTCATTTTACTGAGGACGATGGCCTCCAGTTTCATCCATGCTGCTGCAAAAGATATTATTTCATTCTTTTTATGGTTGAATAGTATAATATGTATGTGTGTGTGTGTGTGTGTGTATTATATATATATATATATATATATATATATATATATATATATATTTTCTTTATTCAGTCCTCCATTGATAGATCCTTAAGTTGATTCCATATTTTTGTTATTGTATATAGTGCTGTGATAAATATATGAGTGAAAGTATCTTTTTGATATAATGATTTCTTTTTATTTGGGTAGATATGCAGTAGTGAGATTGCCTGATTGAATGGCAGTTCTATTTTTAGTTCTTTGAGAAATCTCCATACTGCTTTCCACAGAGGCTGCACTAATTTGCATTACTACCAGCAGTGTGTAAACATTTCCTTTTCTCTACATCCTCACCAACATTTTTTGTTTTTTGACTGTTTAATAATAGCCATTCTGACTGGTATGAGATGATATTTTATTGTGGTTTTAATTTGTGTTTCTCTGATGATTAGTGATGTTGAACATTTTTTCATATGCTTCTTGACCATTTGTATGTCCTCTTTTGAAAATATCTGTTCATGTCCTTTGCCCACTTTTTAATGGGGTTTACTTGTTTTTTGTTTGCTTTTTTTTGCTGAGTTGAGTTCCTTATAGATCTCAGATATTAGTCTTTTGTTGGGTACTTAGTTTTCAAATATTTCTTCCCATTTTGAAGATTTTCTTTTTATTCTGTAAATTATTTTATTTGCTATGCAGAATATTTTTAGTTTAATGAAGTTCCATTTGTTTGTTTTTGTTGCATTTGCTTTTGAGGTTTTAGTCATGAGTTACTTGCCTAGGCCAATGTCCAAAAGACTTTCCTATCTTTTCTTCTAAACTTTTTAGATTGAGGACTCACATTTGAGTCTGTACTACATCTTGAGTTAACTTTTGTATATGGTGAGAGATGGGTCCAGTTTTATTCTTCTGCAAATGGTAATCTAATTTTCCCAGCAGCATTTATTGAATAAGGTGTCCTTTCCCTGGTGCATGCTTCTGTCAATTTTGTCAAAGATGGGCTGGTTCCAAGTATGTGGCTTTATTTCTGGTTCTATATTCTGTTTCATTGATCTATGCGTCTATTTTTACATCAGTAGTATGTTGTTTTGGTTACAATAAACATGTTGCGTAATTGTAAGTCAGGTCATGTGATGCTTCTAGCTTTATTATTTTTGTTTGGAATTTCTTTGGTTATTCAGGCTCCTTTTTGGTTCAGAAAGTGAAATTCTTTACTTACTGCAAGATCAGAAACCTTGTAAGAGACTGATAAACAAGGTGCCAGGCCTTTATCTAAAAAATTTACATAAAAGGGACACAACTACCATATATGCAGCCTATTGAAACTTTCCAAATTTTGTACTCCTATCAACCCTTACATTGTTGTGTTATAGTCCCAAAAGCTTCTCTCCACCCCCAGATCATTTTAGTCTCTCTTGTACAAAAGGCTTTGGGCCCATAGCAGAGGGTCGAGCCAAGTAACCCTGGCCCTTTTGTCAATCTTTATCTTGACTCAACTGCCTCAGCACTGACCCAAGAAATTCTGGTCAGCTTTCTCATTATAATCTCTGTCTGTCAGTTGTCAAACTTTCTCCAGCCTAGGGGAAATGCAGCAAACTGGATTGGGGCCTTTTAACATTAGGGAACCAGGATGGGCTTCCTTTGGTACACCCAACCTTCGACAGTGTTGTATTAAGATCATTGTTTTAGCTCCTTCAATTTCTGTTTTATTCATTCAATTTTTAAACAACCATCTAAAGATTCTCACCCTGCTGGGATGAGTCTCATAGCTTTTCCTGTTCTTTTCTATTCTCTTTTTATCCATTTACTTTTTTGTATAAGATTTTCTTTATCATTATGAAACAATCTTTAACCTCTACACTATATAAAATTATTTTTCCTTTAGCAGAAATCACATCCTCATGTCTTTTTGATACGCTTCTTCACCAAAAACACATCTGTATATAGAATTGCCTCTCTTATATCTGATAGTTTTAATTACAAATATTAACTATAATTTTAATGCTTAGTAACTCTAATTTTCAGTGAAAAACCTAACAGGAGTAATTTTGAACTGTTTTACACCAATATTTATAGATACTTAGCTTTCCCATGCCATATTTAGCTTTTCCATACCATATAAATGACTAAGACATTTAATGATTATCTGTTACTTAATTTAACATAATTCTGTAACCGCATTTTTTCTTGGGTGCTGGTGAGGCACAGCTCCCCTCAGGGGATGCTGTGGGTTCTTGGTCTCCAATTTCTTAAAGAATAAGCAATGGGACCACTGCAGTGCACTGTATGCTCTTAAAGTAAATATCAGAACCAAGAAGTGTTGCAGAAAGGTGATTTTATTTAAGTAGAGAAAAGAGAAGAAAAGGAGAAGAGAAAGACTTCCATGAAGAGTGTGAAAGGGCATTCCAAGGAGAAAAATCCCAGAGGGGACATGGAGCTCCCACAATATGGGAATCCAGAGAGCTGGAAATCTGCTGTGGGTGAAGAAGCAGGGAAATTTATCCTGGGAGAAATTCCCACCTTCCCAAGTTCCTCTGGCCAATGAAAGGAGTTCCTTTAAACTTCCACTGGGGTAATTGACTCAGTTTCTCCCCTTGCCCATGAAATTCAAACATAAACCATTAAATCTCCTGGATGGAGAGAGCTGGGAGGGGTGCATGGTGCTGGGAAATTCTTGCCCTTAAAACTATGCACCCTCATGGACCCCGAAAGAGAACACATTCCCTCAATATGACTTAAATATTTTAAATTAATAAAACAAATTTTGAAACTATGACATGGGTACCCTCCCTAATCTCTTCCCTAGTCACCATGGGTCCCAAGTACTCATGTGGTACCCAAGGATGGCTATAAAGGGCAGGACTTATCTGAGTCCTAAATTTATACACCAAGTACAGAGCTCAAAACAGAGGAAACAGTGGTGAAGATAGTGTCTAACTCTTCCCAGCACAGCCAGAATGACAGGTGGACCAGGGATAACTCCACATATGTCCTTAGGTCTCACTATGGCCGTTTGTTTAAAGCCTTGAATCTAATTACTCTCAGACATGAGGTCACAGACAAGTCTGACAAGTATCAAAACTCACAAAAGGTACATTTTATGACCTTGAGAAAATCTAGCAGAGATAGCCTAAACTTGTCTAACAAGTAGACCCAAGTTAAAATATCTGAATTATATTTAATTCTGACAACTCTAAAGACACTTATTTTACTAACAACTTAAAAATTAGTTATATTTACCAAAGATTACTAAAGTCACATGAACTAAAAGGCATTTCACTGAGTTTCTATTTCTCCAGATAAAATATTTGATTTAATTTCTTACCTTTTCCTTAAGCCAATTATTAGAGCTTCCTCCTATATTTTGATAGTGAAATATCATGTACACATGACACATATAAACATATGGACACACAGACACACGGAAGCAGATCATAATAGCTTTATAAGATTCTTGGCCGGGCACGGTGGCTCAAGCCTGTAATCCCAGCACTTTGGGAGGCCGAGGCGGGCAGATCACGAGGTCAAGAGATCAAGACCATCCTGGCCAACATGGTGAAACCCCGTCTCTACTAAAAGTACAAAAATTAGCTGGGCGTGGTGGTGTGCACCTGTAGTCCCAGCTGCTTGGGAGGCTGAGGCAGGAGAATTGCTTGAACCCGGGAGGCGGAGGTTGCGGTGAGCCAAGACTGTGCCACTGCACTCCAGCCTGGTGCCTGGTGACAAAGTGAGACTCTGTCTCAAAAAAAAAAAAAAAAAAAACCTTCATTTACCTGTGTTCAAATAGTATCTCCCCACCCCTTAGAGTATCAGTCTTTCAATTACCTGTTCAATTGCTCTAAATATTTGTTAGCTAGGCAGCTCTAAGTTTATACTCCAAAGACATGACTCTTTAGTAAAAATGTACATCATAACAACACAGAACTTAGCTCTAAACACCACAATCTGCTGAGACAAAGAAGGGCATAGACAAGAGTTGAGTCAAGAGAAGATCACCAGGAAACATATCTTAAACAAAGATAAGATTTGTTAGGTAAACTTTAAGCCAATGTCTTTCCCACTGTAATAGTTTCTAGTGATTTAAATGTGGAGACAGATGCCGTACAAATGGAGATTTCCTTTATAAATGTGAATTCCTTTTACAGAGTTTTAAAGTAGCCAGCTAAATGCCAGAAAGTTGTATTTTAGAGGTTGATTTAGTTTTACATGGTTTTTCTTTCAATTTAGCTTGTTTCTTCATTAGATTACTGACTTTAGCCCTGTCTTAGTCCATTAGTATTGCCATAAAGAAACACCTGAGGCTGGGTAATTTATAAAGAAAAGGGGATTATTGACTCACGATTTTGCAAGCTTTACAAAAAACATGGTTCCAGCATTTGCTTCTGGTAAGGGCCACAGGTTGCTTCTATTCATGATGGAAGGTGAAGGGGAGCTAGTGTGCAGAGATCACATGGTGAGAGAGGAAGCAGGAAAGAAGGAAGGAAGGTGCCAGGCTCTTTTTAACAACTAAATTTCATGGGAACTAATGGAGTGAGGACTGTCTCATTATCACAAAAACAGCACTAAGCCATTCATAAGGGATCCACTCCCATGACCCAAATGTCCCATTCAGCCCCACCTCCAACAAGGGTGGTCAATTTTTTAATATTTTTCGTGTTTATTAATTTATTTTTAGAAAAAAGCAAATTAAATATTTGGAAGGAGGCCCAATTTCTGAGATCAGGGAAATATACTAAACTTGTAGAACAGTCTTATATGGCTATATCAATGCAACAATCAGCCTCTTAAAAAACACACATAAAAGCACAGCAACCAACCCAACAAACCCACCAGATCTCATAACAAGACCTTTTTGAAATAGGCTAAGGTCTTTAGAGATATATACATGAATATGCAGTTTCTCCTCCATACCCTTTTGAGATTACACAGGGAAAACATGAAGCACAGAGCTCATTGAATATCAACTATTACCATCCATTTTTAACAGACAAGCTTTTGAGCTGTGCTTCTCTTAGTATGATATACCTACAAATCACCTGGGGTCTTGAAATGCAGATTCTGATGCCACAGGCCTGGTGTGGGACCTGCAATTCTTCTTTTTTATATGTATATGTATTCCAAGTTCTGGAGTACATGTGCAGATCGTGCAGGATTGTTACATAGATATACACATGCCATGATGGTTTGCTGCATCCATCCCCCAGTCACTGACATTAGGTATTTTTCCTAATGTTATCCCTCCCTAATCCCCTCACCCCCTGCTATCCCTCCCCTAGCCTCCCTACCCCCTGACAGGTACTCGTGCATGATGTTCCTCTCCCTGTGTCCATGTGTTCTCACTGTTCAACACCCACTTAAGAGTGAGAACATGCAGTGTTTGGTTTTCTGTTCTTGGGTCAGTTTGCTGAGAATTATGGTTTCCAGATTCATCTATGTCCCTGCAAAGGACATGAACTGATCCTTTTCCATGGCTGCATAATATTCCATGGTGTATATGTGCCACATTTTCTTTAACCAGTCTATCACTGATGGGCACTTGGGTTGATTCCAAGTCTTTGCTATTGTAAACAGTGCTGCAATGAACATACATGTGCATGTTTCTTTATAGTAGGATGATTTGTAACCCTTTGGGTATATACCCAAAAGTGAGATTGCTGGGTCAAATGGTATTTCTATTTCTAGAACCTTGAGGAATCATCACACTGTCTTCCATAGTGGTTGAACTAATTTACACTCCCACTGACAGTGTAAAAGTGTTCCTATTTCTCCACATCTTCTCCAGCATCTGTTGTGTCCATATATTTTAATGATTGCCATTCTAACTGGCCTGAGATGGTATCTCAATGTGGTTTTGATTTGCATTTCTCTAATGACCAGTGATGATGGGTTTTTTTTCATATGTTTGTTGGCTGTATAAATTTTTGCTTTTGAAAAGTGTCTGTTCATATCCTTCACCCACTTTTTGAAGTTGTTTGTTTTTTTCTTGTAAATTTGTTGAAGTTCTTTGTAGATTCTGGTTATAAGTCCTTTGTCGGGTAGATAGCTTGCAAAAGTTTGCTTTTGTTGCCATTGCTTTTGGTGTTTTAGTCATGAAAACCTTGCCTATGCCTATGTCCCGAATGGTATTGCCTTGGCTTTCTTCTAGGGTTTTTATGGCATTAGGTCTTTTGTTTTCATCTTTAATCCATCTTGAGTTAATTTTTGTATGAGATGTAAGGAAAGTGTCGAGTTTCAGCTTTCTGCATATTGCTAGCCAGTTTTCACAACACCATTTATTAATTAGGGAATCCTTTCCCCATTTCTTGTTTTTGTCAGGTTTGTCAAATATCAGGTGGTTGTAGATGTGTGGCATTACTTCCAAGGCCTCTGTTCTGTTCTATTGGTCTATATCTCTGTTTTGGTACCAGTACCATGCTGTTTTGATTACTGTAGCCTTGTAGTATAGTTTGAAGTCAGGTAGCATGATGACTCCAAATTTGATTTTTTTGTTTTTTGTTTTTCTGTTTTGTTTTGTTTTGCTTTGCTTAGGTTGTCTTGGCTATGCAAGCTCTTTTTTGGTTCCATATGAAGTTTAAGGTTTCATCTTTATTTTTATTTTGTAAATACAGCTCTCACTTGTTATCCTAGTCTGGTCTTGCATGCCTGACTTCAAAAGATCTTCCCCACTTGGCCTCCCAAAGGGCTGGCATTACAGAATGAGCCACCACAAAGGGCTGGGTTTACAGATATGAGCCAACACACCCATCCAATCTAAGAATAAAGTTTCAGCATGAGATTTGCAAGGTCATATATTCAAACTATAGCAAAGCCTTTAATGAATAGTACTAATAAAGCATTCAACTTTCAATAATTTATTTATATGAATAGCAGGCACAGCTGGAAGGTAGAATACTTAGAAGGGTGATACAAGAATACTTTGGTATGCAGGAATCAAACACCAGTCATGGATGCCTCAGCAAGATGGCTGAGTAAGAATAGCTCCAGTCTGAAGCTCCCAGAGAGAGCAAGACTGAAGGCATTTCCAACTGAGGTATCTGACTCATCTTATTGGGACTGGTTAGACAGTTGGTGCAGCCCACAGAGGGTGAGCAGAAGCAGGGTGGGGTGTTGCCTCACCTGGGAAGCACAGGAGATCAGGAAACTCTCCCCTAGCCAAGGAAAGCCATGAAGGACTATGCCATGAGAGATGGACCTACCAGCCCAGATACTATCTTTTTCCCACTGACTTCACAACCTGCAGACCAGGAGACTCCCTTGGGTGCTTACACCACCAGGGCCCTGGGTTTCAAGCACAAAGCTGGGCAGCCATTTGGGCAGACACTGAGCTAGCTGCAGGGGTTTTTTGTTTTCTTGTTTGTTTTTTGGGGGAGAGGGTACTCTAGTGGTGCCTGGAACACTAGCAAGACAGAACCGTTCACTCCCCTGGAAAGGGAGCTGAAGCCAGGGAGCCAAGTGGTCTTGCTTAGTGGATCCCACCCACATGGAGCCCAAAAAGCTAAAATCCATTGGTTTGAAATTCTTGCTGCCAGCACAGCAGTCTGAAGTTGACTTGGGACATTCAACTTGGTAATGGGAGGGGTATGTGCCATTACTGAGGCTTGAGTAGGCAGTTATCCCCTCACAGTGTAAACAAAGCCATCAGGAAGTTTGAACTGGGCAGAGCACAATGAAGCACCACAAAGCCATTGTAGCCAGACTGCCTCTCTAGGTTCCTCCTCTCTGGACAGGGCATCTCTGAAAGAGAAGCAGCAGCCCCAGTCAGTGGCTTATAGATAAAACTCCCATCTCCCTGGGACAGAGCACCTGGAAGAAGGGGCAGCTGTTGTGCAACTTCAGCAGACTTAAATATTCCTGCCTGCCAGCTCTGAAGAGAGCAGCAGGTCTCCTAGCACAGTGCTTGAGCTCTGCTAAGGGACAGACTGTCTCAAGTGGGTCCCTGACCTGACCCCCTAGTCTCCTAACAGGAAGACACCTCCCACCAGAGGTCAACAGACACCTCATACAGGAGACTCTGGCTGGCATCTGGAAGGTGACCCTCTGGGACAAAGCTTCCAGAGGAAGAAGCAGGCAGCAATATTTGCTTTTCTGCAGTTTACACTGGTGATACCCAGCCAAACAAGGCCTGGAGTGGATCTCCAACAAACTCAAGCAGACCTGCAGAAAAGTGGCCTATTAGAAGGAAAACTAAAAAACAGAAAGTAGTAACATCAACATACAAAATGATGGCCACTCAAAAACCCCATTTGAATGTCACCAACGTAAAAGACCAAAGATAGATAAATCCACAAAGATGAGAAAAAAAAAAAAACAGTGCAAAAAGGCTGAAAATTCCAAAAACCAGAACCCCTTTTCTCCTCCAAGGATCATAATGCTGCATCAGCAAGGGAACAAGACTGGACAGAGAATAAGTTTGATGAATTGACAGAAGTAGGCTTCAGAAGGTAGGTAATAACAAACTCCTTCAAGCTAAAGGAACAAGTTATAACCCAATGCAAGGAAGCTCAGAACCTTGATAAAACGTTAAAGGAACTGCTAACTAGAATAAACAGTTTAGAAAAGAACATGAATGGCCTGATGGAGCTGAAAAACACAGCACCAACAAAAAATAAAAAACAACCACATCAAAAAGTGGGTGAAGGGAACAGACACTTTTTAAAAGAAGACATTTATGTGGCCCACAAACATAGGGAAAAAAAGCTCATCTTTGCTGGTCATTAGAGAAATGCAAATCAAAACCACAATGAGATACCATCTCATGCCAGTTAGAATGCGATCATTAAAAAGTCTGGAAAACCAGATGCTGGAGAGGATGTAGAGAAACATATGAACACTTTTACACTGTTGGTGGGAGTATAAATTAGTTCAACCATTGTGGAAGACAGTGTGGCAATTCCTCAAAGATCTAGAACCAGAAATACCATTTGATACAGCAATCCCATTACTGGGTATATACTCAAAGGAATATAAATCATTCTATCATAAAGATCATGCACATGTATGTTTATTGCAGCACTATTCACGACAGCAAAAACTTGGAACCAACCCAAGTGCCCATCAATGATAGACTGAATAAAGAAAATGTGGCACATATACACCATGGAATATTATGCAGCCATATAAAAGAATGAGTTCAAGTCCTTTGCAGAGACATGGATGAAACTGAAAACCATCATTTCCAGCAAACTAACACAGGAACAGAAAAGGAAACACTGCATGTTCTCATTCATAAGTGGGAGCTGAATGATAAGAACATATGGGCACGGGGGGGGAATGTCACACACTGGAGCCTGTCAGGGGGTGGGGGCAAGGGGGGCGATAGCATTAGGAGAGACACCTAATATAGATTATGGGTTGATGGGTGCAGCAAACCATCATGGCAATTGTATACCTATGTAACCTGCATGTTCTGCACATGTATCCCAAAATTTAAGTATAATTAAAGAAAACACCAGCCATGATGATTTTGCTTCAGGATGGCATCACTTTTGCCATATAACAGGATGTTCTCCTATGAAAGGATTGCATTTTTTTCCCATTTAGTATGATATTACCTGTGGGCTTATCGTATATGGCCCTTATCGTCTTGTTGAAGTGTGCTCCTTCCATGCCCAATTTACTGAGGGTTCTTATCATAAAAGGAAATTGAATTTTATTAAATGCTTTTTCAGCATCTATTGAAATGACCATATGATTTCTGGTTTTGATTATACTGATAATGTATCATGTTTATTTGTTTGCTTATGTTGAACCATCTTTGCATCTATGAGATAATTCCCTCTTGATCATGGTAAATGATCTTTCAATGTGTTGTTGAATTCAGTTTATTGGTGTTTTGTTGAGAAACATGTATCTTCATCAGAGATATTAATCTGCAAATTGTTGTTGTGTTCTTTTCTGGGTTTGGTAGCAAGGAAATGCTGGCATCATGAAATGAGTTTGGAAGTAGTTAATCTCTAATTTTTTAAACAATTGAGTAGAATTGGTATTTATTCTTCTTTAAGTGTCTGGTAAAATTCAGCAGTGAAGCCATCAGATTCTCAGCTTTTCTTTGATGGAAGATTTTTATGATTACTTCTATCTGGTTACTCATTAATGATCTATTAAGGTTTTTATTCCTTAATGATTCAGTCTTGGTATGTGGTATGTACCCAGGAATTTATCCATTTCTTCTAGGCTTTCCAATATGTTGGCATGTAATTGTTAGTAATAGTCTCTAATGATCTTTGTATTTCTGTAGCATTAGTTACAATGTTTCCTTTTGTCTCTGATTTTATTTTGTGCCTACTGTCCTTTTTGTTAGTCTAGGGAAAAGTATGTCAATGTTGTTTATATTTTCAAAAATCCCACTTAGCATTCTATTCCTCTTCGGAATTTTTTAGCCTCAAATTTACTTATTTCTGTCCTGGTATTTATTATTACTATTCTTCTACTAATTTGGGATTTGATTTGTTCTTTTCCAGTTCTTTGAGGTGCATGATTAGGTTGTTTATTTAGAGTCTTCTTATTTTTTTTGATGTAGGCATTTATTGCTATACACTTCCTTTTAGTACTAATTTTACTGTATCTCATAGATTCTGGTATGTTGTGTTTCCATTTCCATTTATTTCAATAAACTTTTTAAATTTTCTTCTTAATGTTTTCATTGACCCATTGCTTGTTTAGGAGCATGTTGTTCAATTTCCATGTATTTGTAAGTTTCCAACATTCATCTTGTTGTTGATTTCTTAGTTTATTCTGTTGTGATTAAAAAAACATACTTGGAATGATTTCTACTTTTGTGAATTTGCTGAGACTTCCTTTGTGTCCTAACATATGGTTAATCCTGGAAAATGTTGCGAGTTGCTGACAAGAAGAATGGATATTCTGCATTAGTTGAATGAAATGTTACATCAATGTCTTTTAGATCAATTTGGTCTATTAATAGAATGTAGTTTAGCTCCCATGCTTTTTTGTTGGTTTTCTGCCTGGATAATCTGTTCATTGTCAAAAGTGGGATATTAAAGTTGCCTGCAGTTATTGTATTGCAGTCTATATCTTCATTTAGACCCATTAATATTTGGTTTATATATTTGGGTGCTCCAGTGTTGGGTGCATGTATATTGATTATTGTTATATCCTGTTGTTAAATGGACCTTGTTATTTTATAATAACCTTACAGTTCTTTACTTAAAATCTATTTTATATAAGCATAGCTACTCCTGTTCTTTTTTGATTTCCACATGGAATAGTTTTATCCATCCCTTCACTTTCAATTCCTGTGTGCCTTCATAAAGAAAGTGAGTTTGTATTTGGCAGCATATTATTGGGTCTTGTTTTTTTTTAACCCGTTCAGCCACTCTATGTCTTTTAATTGAGGAATTTAGTCAGTTTACTTTCAGTGTTATCATTGATAGGCAAGGACTCACTTCTGACATTTTTGTTACTTGTTTTCCAGTTGTGTAACTTCTTCCTACCTTTCTTTCATCCTCCTTTGTGGTTAAATGATTTTCTCTGGTAGTATGTTTTATTTTGTTTCTTTTCATTTTTGGTGAATTCATTATAGGTTTTTGCTTTGTAGTTACCATGAGGCTTTAAAAAAAGAAAAAGAAAAACATATCCTCTAGCTGTAACAAGTGTTTAAATCTGATACCAACTTAACTTTGA
The DNA here is from genome assembly GCF_001604975.1 of Cebus imitator. Classification (NCBI taxonomy): domain Eukaryota; kingdom Metazoa; phylum Chordata; class Mammalia; order Primates; family Cebidae; genus Cebus; species Cebus imitator. The sequence continues at coordinate 11,832,638 of NW_016107344.1, forward strand.
TCACAAAAAAGAAAAGAAGCAAACCAAAGAAAAGTACATATTAACTCCCTTCTCTCCACACATTATGAATTTTTGAGGTCACAATTTAAATTTTTTTATATTGTCTATCACTTAAATTTTTTTAAGTTTTGTCTTTTAGTATTCTTACTAAAGATATAAGTGGTTTAAACACCATGGTTATAATATTAGTATAACAACCGCATTGTGGAAACGAACCCAAGTGCCCATCAATGATACACTGGATAAAGAAAATATGGCACATATACACCATGGATAATAATCTTTCAGTTTGAAGAGCTCCCTTTAGCATTTCTTGTAGGACAGGTCAGGTAGCAATAAATTAACTCAGCTTTTGTTTGTCTGGGAAAGCCTTTATCTCTTCATTATTTCTGAACAATAACCTTGCTAGGTACAGCACTAATGGTTGATTTATTTCTCCCTTCAGCACTCAGAATACATCATCCCCTCTCCTGGGGCCTGTAAGGTTTCTGCTGAGAAGTATGCTGCCAGATGTATCTGATCTCTATTATATGTAATTTGTTTTTTTTTTTTTCTTTGACCTTTGAGAGTTTTATCATAATGTATCGTGGGGGTATTCTTACTAGAGTTGAATCTGATTAGTGACCTTTAACTTTCCTATACCTAGATATTTACATTGTTGGCTTGGAAAGTTTTATTATTTTTTGAAGAATCTTTATACCCCTTTGTCTTCTTCAGTTCATCCTTCAACTCCAATAACCCAAATATTTACTCTTTTGATGTTGTTCCACAGATTCTGTACATTTTCTTCATTCCTTTTCATTCCCTTTCCTCCTCTGAGTATACATTTGAATAGTCTATCTTTGAGCTGAATTATATTCTTTTTTCTGCCTGATCAATTCTGCTACTCATGCTATCACATTTTTTCATTTTATTCATTGTATTTTTTACCCCAAAGATTTCTCTTTGATTTTTAAAATTTCAACCTCTCTTAAATTTTTCTGATAAATTTCTGAATTGATTCTCTGCATTTTCTTGAAGTTCATTGAGCTTCCTTAAAACATCTATTTTGAATTCCTTGTCTGTGGGATCACACACGTCCATTACTTTAGGGCTGGTCTCTGGCACCTCATTTTATCCATTTGGTTAGGTCATATTTTCCTAAATAATTTTGATGCTTGTAGAAGTGTGACAATGTCTGTGCATTGAGGTATTCAGCAGTTATATCAGCCTTTGCACTCTGGCTTTTTTTTTTTTTTTTTTTTCTTCCAGTCCTGCAGAGGGCCTTCTGGGGATTCTAAGCCAACTGACTGTTGTATTCCCTGGGCTTGTGACCACTGAAGCCATCTCAGCTCTAGAAAACGTTCTAAACCCACACTTGCTGCAAGATTCACAAGTGCTCTATAGTTGATGCAGCTTTCCAGCCCAGATAGACCTGAGAAAGATGCAAGGAAGGTACGGGGCTGTGTGGGAATTCTGCCCAGGGATCTAAGTCCAGAAGACTGTTCCAGTGGCCTGGATGTATGTGCCTCACAACAAATCTCTGCACAGGTGGGATAGGTCCCCAATAGCAGCAAGAGAGGCTGCAACTGAGACAGGGCCCCTTTGAGATCTGATGTGGGAAGGAAGCTTGTGGGTTCATCTTATTGGCTCAGACAGGTGTGTGTCACCAGTTAGGTCCCTGCACAAGTAGAGTAGTTCCTCAACTACAACAAAAAGGACTCAAACTAAGACTTGGCCCCCTTGGAATCTGCTATGGGATAGAGGCTGGCCTGCCTGTCATATTACTTTAGATGGCCATATATCTTCCAGCAGTCCCTACATAGAAGTGATAGTTTCCTGACTGTAGCAAGTGGGGCTGGAGCTGAGGCTGAGCTCCTTTATCATCTACTATGGGACAGAGGCTAGAAAGCCTATTTTATTCATCCAGAAGTGCATGTATCTCCCAGCAGGTCTCAGCATAGACAGGATGGTTCCCTAACTGAAGTGGGATGGGGTGGGGCTAAGACTGGGCCTCCTAGGGATCTGCTGTGGGGCCAAACTAAGACTGGAAAGCCCAGTCTCACTGGCTCAGAGGGGCACGTTTCCCATCAAGGCCCCATACAGAGGATGGGATAGTTCCCTGATTGCAATAGTGGGGAACCAGAGCTGAGACTAGCCCCCCTTAAAATCTGCCATGGGATGAAGGCTGGAGAGCCCATCTCCTTGAAACAGATATGCATTTTCCAGCAGCTCTCAGCACAGATGGAATAGTTACATAAATGTAACAAAAGAGGCTGCAGCTGAGATTCTCTCTGGCCCCTTCAGGTTCTGCTGTGTGACAGAGGTTAGCAAGACCATCAGGAAAGTACAGAGTGTCAGTGGTGAAATATGGGTGAGTGTTCATCTGGATTCTTGTGCAAGCAGCTCTGAAGTGAGACTCCAGCTTGGACAACTTTTGGGTTCACTTGCTGAGATTGATGTCAGTAGGCAGAATAGCCTTTCCATCAAGGCACTAGTGTGTATGTGATTCCTTCTGAATCCCTTAGAAGATGGTTTTGGTTGCAGACTCAAGGTCAAACAGGGCTGTAGCTGAAACTCTTGAGGGATTACACTGTTTTCAGGCTTGAACCCAGAAGCAAGATCAGCAAGGTAGATCACCCACATGGTGTCAGTCTACACTCTCAAAATGACCCTCCTAAGTCTTGGGTTCCACTGGGGTTTCACAAGCTCCTACCTGACTCTTGGGATTCCTGCAGGATTACTAACTGTGGATAGGTATAGAATTCTTACTGTTGGGAGATATGAATGGGTTACCTTCTATTTTACCATCTTGGTGATGTCACTTCAATATAGAGTTTTCTTTAATCTAAGAAATGTAATGAGACTCCTTGCCCATATGAAACTGTTCAATCTTGCATCAGAAATAGAGTAACATTTTAAGGATTCAAACATATATTTTCAAAGATTCAGAAGAGAAATCAAAACATGAATGAGGTGCAAAAAAGTTTATTTAAAAAGTTTAAATGTGCCATTTTAACTGCAATTTAGAAAAATATTTTGGAATGTTTCAGTAAAACAAGTGATAAATTACGGAATCCTGAATTAGATCCGTGTAATGGGTAGTTCTTGTCATCTTTAAATTTATTTCAAAAGAACTGGAAGTGAATCTTGATAAAACATTAATGAAATATACAACAAAGGTAATAAAAATGAGTGATGAAATCAATGAAAATTATTCTGACATCAAGAAAAATAGTAAAAAATTTCAGCAAAAAATGTAGCAAAAAAATGTTTCAACTATACCAAGAGCAGTTAATAATAGAAAGACATAAATTTCAGATAAAATTGAGAAATGAATTCTTGGGCAGCATGAAAGGCAATTAATAAAAGAGTGAAATATCTAAACACATTTAAAAAGACTTGAATTTCCTGCCAATTTGATACAAAATACTGGCACCAACTAAAGTAATAAAACTGATAATATGCCATTACAAACTAGATATTATCTACAAACTGGTTTATGGGGGAGGGGTCATTAAGAATATTTAAGACGAGTCACTACCCTCAAAAACTTGACCTGAAATTTTATAATTCATATATGAAAGAAACTTAGAAGAGAACTTCACAAATTGGATAAAAATCCTAAAAATGTGCATGACATTACCAATAATGAGTTACGAATCTTAAAGAAATTTTTCTAAGCCATCAATAATAAAATAAATTTCTATCACCCCTGCTAGAATAGACACTAAATCATCTTTATGTTCTCTATATAGAAAGCTACATTAGAAAATCATTGTCATATAAAGAGGCTATTAAAGTAGCCAAAAAAGGAAGAAAAAGAGGTTCTATTGCTGTCAAGCCACTGATGAAATATGTTACTTTTCCGGAGTTTCTGAGGTTTGTGATATTTTTGAGCTTTTAAAATTTGGAATGTGTTGCTTCTCTCCCAAATGAATATTCATATTTATACCTAATTACTGTATTTTAATTGTATATTTTTCCTGTAATGAGATTCCCCACCCCCAAATCATCATATAATCATCAATTTCTACAAAATCTAGATCCATCTGGCACCCAGGTTAGGTGAAAGCTGTAACTGGGAATGCCAGTAAAGGTAGGCTTTTTTTTTTTTTTTGACACGGAGTCTCACTCTGTTGCCCAGAATGGAGTGCAGTGGCATGATCTCGGCTCACTGCAACCTCTGCCTCCTGGGTTTAAGCAATTCTCCTGCCACAGCCTCCCTAATAGCTGGGACTACAAGCACACACCACCATGCCCAGCTAATTTTTGTATTTTTAGTAGAGACAGGGTTTTGCCATATTGGCCAAGCTGCTCTCGAATTCCTAACCTCAGGTGATCTGCCCACCTTGGCCTCCCAAAGTGCTGGGATTACAGGCATGAACCCTGTGGTTATAATTTTTGGGGACTATTTTTAATCCCTTCACAGCTGAAAACAAAGGTAAGTCTTGGCAGTCCCCTGGAAAGTATGGGATTCTAGGGTCCTGGTTTTCTTCAAAACATTCTCCTCTTAGCATCTCCAACGTGGATGGATACTGTGCTTCTCTCTCCCTTACCCAGCAAGTCTCAAAAACTGCCAGTCAGTTTGGCAAGTTCAGCAAAGGTGTCAGGGCAAGAGCCAGAGGCTGGTGTTCACTGACCTCCCAACATGTCACCTTCACTGAAATTTGACCTGTCAATTCCTTATTATCTTGGTACCTTTAGATGCTTTTGAGATGTTTTTAACTTTTTAATCTAGTATTTCCAGCTGTTTGCAGTCATAGCTCTAGACATATACCCTTATCCATTTCATACGAGATTTTGAGAAGCCCTATATATCCTGTCACGCATATTTTTGCCTTACAAAAAAAATAGGTTTATTTAAATCACACAGAACTTTTAAAATTAAAAAATCCTCAATCCTACTAGCAAATGAAATTAGTGTTTCACGCACCATCCTTTTCTGTGCTTTTTCATGTTCTTGGTCATAAGCTAGCTAACAATTTGAATGATGCTTTCTCTTTTGCTTTCATTCTCAGTTTTATCATAAGAATTTTCTCACATCATTAAAAATATTTAATGAACATTTTAGTTGGCTGTGCAGTAAAAATATATATGCTCCTCTAAATTACACAGTAATTGTGCAGTTCAGTTAATTAAAGAATAAGACCTGAGAATAAATAAAACATACATATGCTTCACCTAGACTTTCCATTCCATGAAGTTCAACTCTGCGGGGGCAGATTCACTTCCAGGACTGAAAGCCTTGTTAAGGAACTTGGTTTGGTGACAGCTACTTCTCTCTATCTCTTTCTCCCTTTTCCCTTGCCTCTTTCTGCTCTCTCTCCCACTTCCCGCACAAGAGGAGGCAGCTTTGGAATGAGTTTGCATTGTCAAAGCCTGGTTAGCTGGACCCAGCTGGTTCTAAGGGTGCATCTGAACAAGAGGAAAAGGAGGGAATTCTGGAATGACACAAACTCAGGTTTCCTCACACATGCTTCTTTTTTTAAGTTCTGGGATACATGTGCTGAATGTGCAGATTTGCTACATGTGCCATGGTGGTTTGCTGAACTATCAACCAATCATCTAGGTGAGAACATGTGGTGTTTGGTTTTCTCTTCCTGTGTTATTTTTCTGAGGATGATGATTCCCAGCTTCATCCAAGTCCCAGCAAAGGACTGGAACTTATTATTTTGTATGGCTGCATAATATTCCATGGTATATATGTGCCACATTTTCTTTATCCAGTCTATCATTGATGGGCATTTGTGTTGGTTCCAAGTCACTGCTATTGTGAATAGTGCTGCAATAAACATATGTATGCATGTGTCTTTATAGTAGAATAATTTATAATCCTTTGGGTATATACCCAGTAATGGGATTGCTGTGTCAAATGGTATTTCTGGTTCTAGATCCTTGAGGAATTGCCACACTGTATTCCACAATGGTTGAATTAATTTACACTCCCACCAACAGTGTAAAAGTGTTCATGTTTCTCTATATCCTCTCCAGCATCTGTTGTCTCCAGACTTTTTAATGACCGCATTCTAACTGGCATGAGATGGTATATAGTTTTGATTTGTATTTCTCTAACGACCAGTGATGATGAGCTTTTTTTCATATCTTTGTTGGCCGCGTAAATGTCTTCTTTCAAAAAGTGTCTGTTCATATGCTTCATCCACTCTTTTATTAGGTTGTTTGCTTTTTTCTTGTAAATTGGTTTAAGTTCCTTATAGATTCTGGGTATTAGACCTTTGTTAGATGGATATATTGCACAAATTTTCTCCCATTCTGTAGGTTGCCTGTTCACTCTGATGATAGTTTTCTTTGCTAAGCAGAAGCTCTTTAGCTTGATTAGATCTGATTTCTTAATTTTGGCTTTTGTTGCAATTGCTTTTAGTGTTTTAGTCATTAAGTTTTGCCCATGCCTGTGTCCTGAATGGTATTGCCTAGGTTTTCTTCTGGGGTTTTTATGGTTTTAGGACTTATGTTTAAGTCTGAAACCCACCTTGAGTTAATTTTGGTATAAGGTGTAAGGAAGGGGTCCAGTTTCTGTTTTCTGCATATGGCTAACCAGTTTTCCCTGCACCATTTATTAAATATGGAATCCTTTCCTCATTGCTTTTGTCAGGTTTGTCAAAGATCAGATGGTTATATATGTGTGGTGTTATTTCTGAGGCCTCTTTTCTGTTCCATTGGTCTACATATCTGTTTTGGTACCAGCACAATGCTGTTTTGGTTACTGTTAGTTACTTTTAGTATATTTTGAAGTCAGGTAGTGTGATGGCTCCAGGTTTGTTCTTTTTGCTTAAGATTGTCTTGGCTATACAGGCTCTTTTTGGTTCCATATGAAATTTAAAGCAATTTCTTCTAGTTCTGTGATGAAATTCAAAGGTAGCCTGATGGGAATAGTATTGAATTAATAAATTACTTTGGGCAGTTTGGTCAGTTTCATGATATTGATTCTTCTTACCCATGTGCATGAAATGTTTTTCCATAATAAAATTTCCACATTTTCATGAAATGTTTGTCCTCTCTTATTTCCTTGAGCAGTGGTTTGTAGTTCTCCTTGAAGAGGTCCTTCACATCCCTTGTAAGGTGTATTCCTAGGTATTTTATTCTCTTTGTAGCAATTGTGAATGAGAGTTCACTCATCATTTGGCTGTTTGTCTGTTATTGATGTATAGGAATGGTTGTGATTTTTGCACATTGATTTTGTATTCTGAGACTTTGCTGAAGTTGCTTACCAGCTTAAGGAGATTTTGGGCTGAGACCATGGGGTTTATAAATATACAATCATGTCCTCCGCAAACAGAGACAATTTGACTTCCTATAATCCTATTTGGATATCCTTTCTTTCTCTTGCCTGATTCCCTGGCCAGGACTTCCAACACTATGTTGAATAGGAGTGCTGAGAGAGGTCATCCTTCTCTTGTGCTTGTTTTCAAATGGAAAGCTTACTGCTTTTGCCCATTTAGTATGATATTGGCTATTTGATTTGTTATAAATAGCTAAATATCCTTTCTTTCTCTTGTCTGATTTCCCTGGCCAGAACTTCCAATACTATGTTGAATAGTAGTGCTGAGAGAGGGTATCCTTGTCTTGTGCTTGTTTTTTTTCTTTTTTTTTTATTGCATTTTAGGTTTGGGGTACATGTGAAGAACATGCAAGATTGTTGCATAGGTACACACATGACAGTGTGATTTGCTGCTTTC